>NC_044500.1:43072057-43109557 GCF_902362185.1 Chanos chanos
GTTCACATGTTCCAGCTGCAGAATTCTCGCTGGCATTGGAGATTCTTAAAGCCTGTGTTTTTATAGTATGTCATATTCCATTGCAGTTATACTAATTTTTGAAAGACTGATTTAAAGGTTTGTCATACGAGACTGCTGATGAGGGCTTCTCTCTCTCTGTCTCTCTCTCGCTCTCTTTCCCTCTCTCTCTCTGTCTCTGACCATATGCTGTGGAGTTAGAGCATAGAGGACTAGCACATGTGGAAGAGAGGCTGATTTTCTCTCTCTCTCTCTCTCTCACCCCCTCTTTTTTCTCTCCCCAAGCCCTCTCCACAGCCTGCAGATGTAAATCTTTTAACAGCCCCATAACTATGACCCCTCCCCCCCTTTTTTTTTTCTTTTGCTCCATAAGCTTAAAGAGTAGATAGACAGTACCCTCTCAGGCTCTGTGTGTGTGAGATTGAAATCCTGCCCCACTACAGATAGTCTGCTTTTAATTCGCTCTGATCTTAACCATGCGCGGCTTGCAACGTGGGTGCCAGTCTACTTTCTCCTTTTATTAGTGGGCAGAAAAGCTGTCATCTGAGGTTACACCATCATGTGGAAAAAAAAAAAAAAAGCCTGCCTTTTGTAATGAACGTAATCTAAAATAGAGCTAGGTTCAAATCCTCCGTGCATATGCATGTAGTTTCGTATTCCACTCTCACCCCCTGCTGTGACTGGAAACAGGGCCTAATACTTTGAATGAGAGAAGTCACGCCTCTCTGTGTGGCATGCTTTCATGACCGCTTGTATAATGACACAAGTTTCATTTGAGAGCAGGCTTCCTGTGGCCTACTTTTGTCAACTGTGCAACGGCTCACCAGCACAACATTTTGAGGGCTTGGTTTGAGCCAATCCGAGAGTTGACAGACGGTTGGTTCGCGGGACTAAATCTCTCTCTCTCTCTCTTTGTCTGTCTTCCGCCCTCCTACTCACTGCAGCCGTCCACTTATCCTCACAAGGTCGCTAAGAACTCCTCTTGTACCTCCTGAACTGTGCAGGTCAAGAGATGTGGGTGGGCGCTTTGCAGAGAAGGCGGGAATTACGCCACAGGACCGTTCTCATGGCCTCTAAACTGGACTGGTGTGTGTGTGCGAGCGAGCGCGCATACTTGTGTGTTTGTGTGTGTGTGTGTGTGTGTGTGTATGTGCAAGCTGAGAAGACACACTAGCATGGGCATATTTAATTGAGCTGAAAACCTGTCTGACCCAGGAGATATCATTACTCCTGAGTAATACACATTGTTCACACAAGCTCTCCAGGAGAGTTTCTTTGCTTACGGTTGATCCCCCTGTACACTCGAGATGATTATGTCTCTCGGGTACATGATTTAAAACACATGCACACAAACCTGTGCATGCACGTACACACACACACACACACACACACACACACAGAGTGGTGCTGCAGGCTCTCGCTCTTTCAGGCAGATATCTCTCCCAGGTGGTAGAAGACCACGATGAAAAATTCTAGACAAGCAAGGTTTTGATATTCATAGCGTTGCAAAGGAATCTCTGGCGTCTTCGCTGTCACTGTGAGAGGAAATATGATGTGAAGTCAGCAGAAAATGGAGAATTTCTTTTATACCCCTTAACCTTGTGAATTTTTGTGTATTCTGGTACGGAGGGGAAAAAATGAAACAGATAGAGAAACCATGTATTGACTTGTTTGTTTGTTTGTTTGTTTCAGGATGATGCACGTCAACTCTTTGCTCTGTCCGGCGAGGCAGAGGAACAGGGCATTCTCCCTGAAGACCTGGCCAATGTTATCCAACGGCTGTGGGCTGACGGAGGAGTTCAGGGCTGCTTCAGCCGCGCCAGAGAGTATCAACTCAATGACTCTGCTGCCTAGTGAGTAATTGCCTTAAATCCTTACACCCATTTAATCTCTGCTATGAAATACAGAATCTCTACCTCAAGGCCTTATAAAAACAACCTGCCATGGTGATTTATTTTAGTTAACACCTTGCATAAGTGAATTACAACTGTAAAAAAAAGAAAAAAAAAGAAAGAAAAACAGTGCCCATCGGTTAACATCTTGGTAAAAAATAATAAATGTTTCAGGATTTGTATGAAGTTGGTGATACTTTTTTTTTTTTTTTTTTTCATTTAAAACGGCAAAACGCCAAACGGTGTTTCAGTAGCTGTTAAAAATGCCCTAATGAGTTTTTAGGTTGTTTTCATTTTATAGTTATCTCCTCTCTCTTTCAGTAAATGGGTGGCCTCGTAGGCGTGACATGTAGACCTGGCTTCAGCCGGTCTCAGGAAGAAATCAGCTGGACTCTTTTTGATCTGTCAGTACACAGACACGCTCAGATTTGAAAAAGTAGCCTGGCGCATGTGTGTTGCTTTAAAATGTTTGGAACACTGCATTGAAAGAGCAGTTGTTTTAACTGCCCTACTGCTGTTTCTCATTGATACCTTAAGGGGATTAGGAGATCAGGCCAAGCGTATACTGCTGTAAGTCAGCGCTTCGTTGAGAAACCAATTGCTTTTAAAATAGGGTTAAAGTGCCTCTGAGTTTCCAGGAATTTTTCCCCATGCCTAATTTACTCTGAATCAATCCGGGAAAGGAGGGATTTTCTCGCTGCAAGGGAGATTTAATTGATCTCAATGGATAAAAAAAAAAAAAAAACACCAAAAAAAAAAACCAACAACAACAAAGATTGTTGTATTTTATCTGGGGGTAAACATGCTCTCTGATTTAATAAGTGAAATTTATTGCCACGTGGAACTATGTCATAAGCATTTAATTCAAATCATTTTGTTATTGTGTGACTGTACCGAGACTGTCTTTATGGGAGGTTTTGGAATCCTCTGCTGCACACACATGTCATACACGTTGAGAGAGAGAGAGAGGAGGACCTCAATAAACAGGGTGGAGGAGTGTTGTGGTTTTACAGTGGCTGCTCACATGGGCAGTCCCTCCCTGTTCTTCCTCTCTGCAGGTTTGTGCCGGTCATTTGGAAAATGAAACGCGTACGGAGAGCAGGGTGGAGAGCATGGTCTTTCAACAGCTAGTAACTCTTCACATTCCAGCCGGTATCCATTAAAACGCTCTCTCTGTGTCCACTGGCGAAGCTAACAGAAGTTACCCATACTTCATCCGCATGACACGATTCTGCAAGTTTCCTCTTGCATAACCAAACGTTTTCGGAGTTCACTCTGCAAAATTAATTAACATTTTTTCCTTGTCAAAAGTTTCTTTTTGCAGCAGAAAAAAAACTACAAAAAAACAAACAAACTTGTATTATTGAACTCCTGCTGTATGTAGTCCTGTACAATTGTTTAAAAGTTCAAGAAATGTACCTGTGGAGAACTTCTAAAAATACACTGACACGTAAAGTTCTTTGAGTTGTCAGGTTGCTAACCTGTGGCTAAGAGCCGGGGCTTTTATCTCTGTGTGGAATCCTTCTCATTAGCGCTCAGTCCTTCCGCGCTGAGAACGGTCTGCGCTGTCAGTCGGTAATGGTCCTGCAAAGCTGCAGTTTTAATGAGTAAAAAGCTGCGAAAATGCACTCAAGTACGTTTCCTGGTCTGCCCGTTACCGCGGCTACCGAAGTGTTGATGTCAGGTGCGCTAGTCTGTTAGCACTCTGCCCCGCCGCTTGGTTGAACTATAAAAGGAAAACGGGGAAAAGAACGTAAACTGCCCACTCTGTCAACGCTGGTATAAGTGGTCTCTTCTGCAAGTCGGATACGTCTCGATCTTAACTTCTCTACAAGGCATTCTAACAGGGAGTGGGTGTCTTTGTGCGTGTGAGCATAGGTGAGAGAAAGTGAAGGATGCATAAAGAAAAAAAAAAAAAAACAAGAAAGAAGGTGTGACCCTGGTTCTTAAAGTCATGGCAGTAATATTACAAAGAGGATTTTCCTATATACCCCCGTGATTGTGTCTGCTCCTGTTCTTTTGGACTTCTACCAAGTCGTGTTTGTTTAGCACCCTCACGTTCTCATGTAAATCCTCCAAATTTGGCCTATTGTACTAATAAAGCTGGACCACGATGCTTTACTGTACTACCTCACCTTTTGTAAAAGTTCACTTGGCTTATTTACAATAGCTCGCTCAGAGGAATTCCTGGAGCTTTAAACAATAACAGCCTCCCAGCTGTAAATCTTAGCCAGCACATGCTTCCGTGCTCCAGCAGTGGGAACTGAGACTTTGTTCTGCTATTAGAGTGGATCTCACCTGTTCCCCGAAAGGTCACATCCCAAACACAAATGAATTAAAAGGTGGCCAGCTGAGTACTAATAAGCCAAAGAATGTTGTTTTAAAAGAAGTCTTAGAACCAAAAAAACGTTGCGCTAAGCCTTGAAATCAAGCAGAAAGCCCAAATCAAACAGCGTTTTATGCAAACGCGAATCCCTGACAAATAAAAGCAGTCTAAGCTGCACTGTGTGATGAGGGATTACAACTTTTCAATTTGACAGAGTTGCGATTGTGCGTTAGCGTTTTCACAGGGTTCAAGCTTTTCACAGGATTACTGACAGCTTTGATAGAAAATCCTTTACTCTTCTCATCAGTCTGCTGCTTCTGCCTGTCCTGTGTGGTTTTCAACCCTGCTAACAGGTACCATCTTGAACCGGAACCATGCTCAAGAGCTGGAACCAAGCAGACTAAAGACAAAGTGGTCCTCTGCAATAGATACTGTCAATCTTTTTGTCCCCCTATGCTCTTCCCTCAAAAAGACAGGTCTAATCCTTGTGCACCAGTGCACTAGTTAGTTCACCGTGAAACTGAGTTGAACAGTGTGGGCTATGGGTACTGCAGTGGTTGGCTTTGAATAAAGAGGGATGTTAATGTGATTCTCCTCAGCTGGTTAAACGGGAGTCGGACTTGTTTAGTCAGAGTTGATTTAATTTGTGGATTGAAGGTCGCAGGTGACAGCACTATCGCGTTCTCATGAGGGGATAAACGTCTCTTTATTCAAATGAAGCATTCTGCTTTTTGTCAAATGAATGGGAAAGAAGAAAAGCCATTAGCAAACAAGATGCAGTTTTCATGAGTAAAGAGTCTCAGAACCATTCAATTACCCAGGGCCTGTCTGAGAGAGGGGAGCGTAAGAGCAATCTGACAGTAATGATTTGCAATTGAATTGGGCCCAGCGCTGGCCGCAGCTCCCTGGCTCTGACTAACGCAATTATTCCCCCTCTAAACAATGTGGAATCAGATGGGTTCAGAGTGGTCTAATTCCATTGTCACGGCGACAATGTGAAAACCGGGGGAAGCGTTTAGTGGAATCTTCCATCTGTCCGAGGGCTGATGTGAATGCTCTTAATGACTGCTAGAGAACACAGGTGAATGGGTGAATCCTTTGGATGGAAATATGGAATTTAGCAGACAAGATCACACTGTCTGCCGGGTTGTGTACAGGCTATGTGTAAGATCTGTGCTCCAAGATAGCTAAGCTTTTAAACTAAGTATTTTTGTCTCGATAACAGCACAGAGAGAGGAGAGAGCGGGATAGACTCAAGAGGATCACTATGGTTGTTGAATACTGAGTTTTATGTGTTTTGTATGTTTGTGTGTGTTCTCAGTTATTTGAATGACCTGGAGAGGATAGCCAAAGCAGACTACATTCCCACCCAGCAGGACGTGCTGAGGACCCGAGTGAAGACCACGGGTATCGTAGAGACACACTTCACCTTTAAAGATCTGCATTTCAAGTGAGTATACACACACACACACACACAGCCTATCCACACATTTCTCTCTGACGTTAGAGGAACGAAGTATGAATCAGAGGTTCTGCTTTTATGTAAAACTTAAGTGCATTAGCAAGACGGGAAGCTGATGGTTTTTTAAGTAGAGTAGGGAAGCCCCGGGATGTTCTTGATTGGAAGTTCATTGTAAGTCTGGGGCTCGCACTGTTGCACAAACGAAAAAGAAAGTCCCGCTTCCTCCTTTTGCTTTTTGGCCCTCTTTTGTAACCTATATTAAGCAATGCACTCCGGGCCGTGAGTTCGTGTGTCTGGGGAAGAGCGAGAGAGAGAGAGAGAGAGAAGGGAGGTGGAGGAGTGACGGAGAAAGAGGAAGTATGATGAAAAGAGAGACAGTGAGGGATTTTTATGAAGTGTCAGGTCAGCAGTATTACACATGAAAAGAACCTAACTCGGTGACGCACAGGCATGAACCTGAGCAAGACAGACTCCCAAAATCAGCTGTCAATGACCATCATGAACTACTGGCTTTGGCTGCAGTACTGTGTATTGACAGCCAATTTTTTTTTTTTTTTTTTTAGAACCACCATTTTCCCCATTGTAGACTTGTTCTCTCAAACTCTTACTTCTGCTTCAAAAGAACTTATTTACTGCCCTGTCCTGATCGGCAATCAAAGCTTCATTCACACCAAACCCTGAATTTGTCTACCTTTCATTGATTTCTTCTTTTTGTAGAAACTGTGTGGTTTGTTTAGGGACGGTCATTGTCTTTTTCACTTCTCTAAATATTTGGTTGCGGCGTCCTAGTTCTGTCTACTTTTGTCCTCTCTGATTTGTTTTGCCTTTGTCAGTTAAGTGTCTTCCTAACTCCTGAAGACAATTGTGATTTTAATTTTATGGCACTGTATTGGTTCTTTCTAACCCCAAAAATGCCGCTGTGGGTGTCTCTGTGTGTGTCTAACAGCGTTACAGCGCACATTTACACATCAAACGTGTGGTCTACGCGCACGACTAGCGGCTGCAATGCAAGTTAAGCTCAAAGACCTTTTTTCAAGCTCGCAGTTATTAAAGATTCCAGTTCCGACTAATCTATTCGTGCTGTGGCGTGTTGGGAACTGCAGAAATTGATTCCCCAGAAGCTGCTGAAGGATATTGGTTTAGTGAGGTAAGGAGGAGTCAGAGAAAGAAGAAATGATTGGCTTTCACATAGTCAGCAACTCACTTTTTAATTATAGACTACAGAGGAGGCCTGGGTAAAATGTCAATTCTAAACCTTTGGAGTCACACATCAAATGGTACGGAGTCTGTCAGTCAAAACACAAGACTTTTTTTTTTTTTCTTTTTTTTTTTCGCGATTTAAAGTGGAAGCGTTCGCCTGTCAACTTATCTGTCTGGCTACTTGTTTGCCTGTCTGTCTGCCTGACAACCTGCTTGTCTGCCCGCATAAATCGCCGTCACAGTGCATCTTTTCCTAGTGGACCAAATGTGTCAGGATTTCAGAGAAATATTGACGGCGTCTTTTGAAGTCGCCTTTTTGCTGGTGTGAGCATTTGTGTCTCGATTCCAGTAATGGATATTGCAAGGCAAAGTGCTGTGTTTTACACTGCATCATCTTGTATCACTACGATCTCTCTTTTGCACACCACTCAAGTGTGCACTCAGTTGGGACTGGTTTTTTTTAGTGGTATTTCCCGTCAGTTAGGTTGCTGCTACCAATGCAGCTCTTAGCAGAAACAGGGGAGTCCTGCTCTCTCCCCCCTGTGTGCCAGTCTTCATGAATAAGTCTGGCAGGAAGAGTCAACAGCCAGCCTGCCTCCACGTTTCATCCCCATCACTGCCTGCCCATAACCATGGAAACGGCGGCGAGCTGGAAATGCCAACAAATGCCACCGAGATGACAGGCTGTAAGCACTGAGCCCTGAGCTGGCTAGACTGGAAGAGGAAGAGGAGGAGGAAGTGGAGGAAGACCACTCTTTTCCTCAGGCCACTCTGCTCTCACTTTAACTCAGACACGGTTTTTCTTTCTTTTTCTTCTCCCTCGTCTGTCGTTACTTACCCCTCGCTCCGTCTGGTCCTGTGGCTCGAACCCAGTCCCAAATGTTTGGACAGCGTTTGGTCTCACAGAGGCTGTTTCTGCCTGACCGGGAAACCATAAACTCTGCCAGTGACGTCTCAACCTGAAGCCCACTAGACTGAAACGTGTCCTGTTTGTCTTGCTGTCACCCCGTTCAACATCTAGTTTTTCTATCCGTAGAAAAGGCCAGGAATTTTTTTTTTTTTTCCCTGGTGTTGTTCCATTTTAATAGTCGCAAAGCTCTATAAACCCAAATCAGACCCACCACAGATAAAACCTGATGGAGGCTTTCTCAGGCACATAGCAGCTTAAGCTAGATAGCCATTACAGAGTATGAAGGATTCAGCTGATCTTGTTTTACATGTGTGTGTGTGTGTGTGTGTGTGTGTGTGTGTGTGTGTGTGAGAAAGAGAGAATGTGTGTATCTTGTATCTGTCTGCAGTGTTGATACGATGGCGTCGGTCTCTGATAACCCTCTCACTCTCTCTCTCTCTCTCTCTCTCTCTCTCTCTCTCTCTCTCTCTCTCTCTCTCTCTCTCTCTCTCTCTCTCTCCCCGCAGGATGTTTGATGTGGGTGGCCAGCGTTCTGAGAGGAAGAAATGGATCCACTGCTTTGAGGGTGTGACCGCGATCATCTTCTGCGTTGCCATGAGTGCTTACGACCTGGTGCTGGCCGAAGATGAGGAGATGGTAAGATTTCGCCCGCCGGGACATCCGCCTCGTGTGTCCCTCCTCATACCGTCTCACATTACCACACGCTGTTTCACACCATCTCATAACATCTCATCTTGTTCTCTTATCCTCCTTTTGCTTTTTCTGTGGAGTCTTTTGTAATTCTAACTCTCTTTCTCCGTGCGCTTTCCCGTATAGAACCGCATGCACGAGAGCATGAAGCTCTTCGACAGCATTTGCAATAACAAGTGGTTCACGGAGACCTCCATCATCCTTTTCCTGAACAAGAAGGATCTGTTTGAGGAGAAGATTACCCACAGTGCTCTGACCATCTGCTTCCCCGAGTACGCAGGTAACGTGTCCAGCCATCGTGCCACCGCCAATAAATCTCTCCGCAGAGCTCTAAGGTTTCCGCTAGTGAAGGATTTATGAAATGATTGTCTGCTAATGCTCATTGTAGTTGTTCTGTGTGTATGTCAATGAGTCCGTTCTTTTCTAATTACTGAAATACTGCAGGCTAGCGGGCTAACTTGACTTGGGGGGGAAAAACATATCAGTCAGTTAGTCATTTTATTGATTAGGAGCAAAGAGGATGTAACCCATCTATCAGGTGCATTGACCCACAAACCGGTTGATTGATGAGAACTCTACGTCTTGTATCCGATGTCTCCTGCAAACCCTTGCGCTGGATCTCGAGTACCCAGTTCTCATCTTTTTCATCTTACCTACTCTGCCCCCCCGCTCAGGTGCAAACAAGTACGACGAGGCGTCCGAGTACATCCGCACGAAGTTCGAGGATCTGAACAAGAAGAAGGACACGAAGGAGATCTACTCCCACTTCACCTGCGCCACTGACACCAAGAACGTTCAGTTTGTCTTCGACGCCGTCACCGATGTCATCATCAAGAATAACCTGAAGGACTGCGGTCTCTTCTAGGAAACGGGCTGTCGAAGAGCCAGAGTGAGTACACACACACACACACACACACACACACACACACACACACAGGCGAAGCCGTGGTAACAGGCACCTACCTTTAATTACACATACATATACTGTGACTATATACTGTGTTTCTATGTTAGAAACCCTGTTGCTGAAACATGCTCTCCGCTGAAACTGTGTTCTCTGCTCCTTACTTGATTTTATTAGAAGCCTGCGTCTGTGTTGAAATCAATAGGAAGAGCATTGATCCACTCTTTGACTCTCTGTCTCCATCTCTCTCTCTCTCTCTCTCTCTCTCTCTCTCTCTCTCTCCCCCTGTATCTCAGATTACTTGAACAGCCCTGATGAGCAGAAGGTTGAGAGGTGGACATGTCATGACCAACTGCATTGGCCAATCACGGTTCCTGCTTTGATGTGCTTTTATAAAGACAACTAAGAGACTGAGAACTCAGAGAGCCTTGCAGAATTGTAACAAATGCCAATAGCCAGAGCCTGTGTCTTCTATCTCTCTCTCTTTCTCACTCAAAACTGTTCCAACAAATGTCCGATATTTAATTTTAAAGAGGAGCTCCATATTTCTTGTATTATTAACTCCTATGGGCTTTGACCACAAATCAACAATTGTTGTATTTTTTTTTGTTTGTTTGTTTGTTGTTTCGTCTCATTTTTTTTTTCTCTTTCTTTGTTTGTTCGATTATTAGCAACAAAACTTTTTATATGAATACTTTCATTTTACTTTAGAGAATCTGATGTGCAAATTTTATTAAACTTTTAATTGCATAAAAAGCTTATTTTTTAAAAGAGGCAGACTCAGATAGAGATTATGATTGAAAAAGGAAAGTGCTTTTTTTTTTTTTTTATAATGTTTACATGAAGTCCTCATTCATAGCCAAACATTGTATTGTCCTGCATGAACTGAACATAGCATATATATTAGCTAAGTAATCTGCACAGCATAGCATAACATTCCTTTTTAAAATGAAAAAAGAAAAACACAAAAAAAGAACAAAGTATATATAAAAGACAAAAAAAAAAAAAAAAAAGCTTCACACAAGGGGAAAAAAAACTGCTAAATTTTAATGGATATTTAAAAAGTATGAACGTAAAATACCTAACATTCTATTCTTTTCTGTTGTTTCTCTCCCACATCTTTTTTCATTATGTTGGTGCCTTGACCTTGGTTTACATTTGAATCCTAGATTTGCTTTCTCAGTTCTCTTGACCTACTGTAAGCCAGCTTCACATGTTCTTCACGTCATGTTAAGGATAAATAGTGATTAATGAGAGACAAAAATCTAATTGAGAAAAAAAAAGGGTTAGTGTTTTTGGTAAAGATTAAAATGCTTTGAAAGTCCTATATAATGATTTAATTTAAATAAAAGTTGAGTCACTAGATATGGTTGTGCCTGTGTGTGTGTTTTTCATTTTTACACCCGACTCCTTTGATTGGATATAGAGGAATATTTCGGATGACAGACCTGTTCCATAGGGTGAATTTGAGATGTGCTGTTATTTTTCCATTTGGGTCTTATCGCACACTGACATAAGACATCCTAAGGCAACAAACATGTTGTGAGAAGTTTTGAAGCACAGAGACCAGACTTTGTGCTTTTCATGGATCAGGAGTTTCTTCTCTGTTATTCAGCTATGGTAGGACCAGAGGACAAAGAGAACTGACATTATGAATAGTGGGGAAAAAATTTATTTCAGTTACGACTGAGTGTAGCTTTATACCAGTATTGTATGCTATACAGTGGTCCAACATCATGCATTCAGTTGTTTACTAGAGAGCATTTTCTGTTAAATTTGATTGACAGTCAACCAGTTAAGAAATATCATTTGAATCATTAAAGAGTTGGAGGATCAGTACTCGGCTATCTCCAAAAAAAGTATTTAAAATCACAGAACCACAGTTCACTGTAGCACACAACGATACCTTACTTTTTTTTTTTTTTTTTTTTTTTTTAAATGATTTAATTTTTAATAGGTGACTAACGACTAGAGCCAGCGCCGCTCCCCAGTGACTGTGCTGAATAAGTAACTCCTCCCTGTGACTACAGAGCAGAGAGAGAGAGAGAGAGAGAGAAAAAAAAACCATGGAATAGGACTATACAAATCGTTTATTCCTCCTAACACAAACCTTTTGCCTTCCAGCAAATGTACTGCAACAGTTTCATATTGTAAGGTATTATTACGACACTGCTAGTGAAAATGATGAAGACTGTTTCACACGGTTCTTACCTGGGTCTTGTGCTTTCCCATCAAACCTCTGGGGAAATAAAACAAAAAAAAAAATTTCAAAACATAAAATAGGTAATTATCCTAAATGTTAAACCAATCTCTTTAAAACTCGGCCTGTTCAAACGTACCATGACATCATCTTGTATGTTAATTTTGGAGAGGCTTGCAGCGCCATCTAGTGAAGCCTTTTTTTTTTTTATTTAGAAAAGCAGAAGACAATTTTAGTTTCATCTCCTCTCACCCCAACCCCCGACATCCCCCCAAAAAGACCCCCCCCCCCCCAAAAGTTATTACAAACTGGACACTCTTGTTAATGTTCCTGTTTTACCTTAAATGTGTGGTTTAAATTACTTGCATCTGCTGCACGATTTCATGTGGCTCGGCACAGCACTTTTCTCAGTGACAGGCTTATTCTTACCTGGTCACTGTGTGGAGACGCTGGCTGATGATCTGTCATGGCGTGTTTCTCAGTCTCTGCACTGTTCAGACAAACACAGGAGTCATTTTGCCATGGTTATAAATCAGTGATTACCTGCTAATTTAAAAGGGCCAAACCAATCATATCTCATTATGTCTCCAGAACAGGCAGTTCTAGCTGTGGATCCCCGACTGAGATTTGATCTTTATATGGTCACACATGAATTTTACATTGGGGGAGGGGAGGGGGGGGCATGCAAATGCCGTGTGAAATATGGCCACATTATTTGAAAATGAATTAAACCTTGAGTAAAGCCTTTTTATTCAGCTAAATTATTTTGGATGTTTTCTCTCAGTCGCATATTACATTCAGAAAGTTACCACTGGTTGGTTATGCCCCTCCCTCCCCCCAAAAAAATTACAAATACATATAACTGACTTCCTAGAAATTTGCAAAGAATCAGTGTTAACTGCAGTTCTCAATGCCTTTTAATTTTAATAGATCTGTAAGGACTTACTTTTCACCAAGCAGAGGCTCAGTCGTACCCTGTGTCCCACAAAGCCTGGTGCTGTGAATACCAATAATAACATTGCCCATTCATATGAAAAATTCCAATAAACACTCAGAAAACAGACAGACAGGCAGAGTTCACAAATAATGCTGTTAACTGTATTTTATCTACCTGCCGGTTGATTTTTGCCAAGGCAAATCCTGGCAACAATATGCAATCATATACTGTATGTGGTGAAGCACGTCCCTTTTCCACAGTAGATGTGTTTTTGGAGAGGGGGTTTATGAAAAGGAAGGTAAAGGGTTTACCGCAGGAGTATAGCCCACGTTAGCAGACCCAAGGCAAACAACAGCAGAGCTCCAGTTACAGTAAGAACAACCACAAACCACAGCTCTGGATCCCAGAATTCTGTAACCATGGTGACGACTTGTGGTGGTCTTCTCTGGAAAACAGACAGCCAAGTGGGAGTCTTTATTTGGCTTTAAATTGCTTTATCATGCTAAAACATTAATAAAAAAAAAACCCTTGATATTTGTGAATATTTTAGGAGGGTTTTATTGTCTGGTACATTCTGGTTAAAGTTGGTTTTCACCATAAGAACTGAGGAAGAAAGAAGTAAAGTTCTGAGTGCAGCGAAAGTCTATGCTTTTCTTTAGACCTGCATATGTGGCGTTTCTTTCAAACGTTAGAATTCATCATTGGCTACATTAAAGTACATATTTTTTTTTAAAAATTGGTTCAGAGTACCCTTTCCCAAGATGCGTAAAACAAAGGAGCATTTTCATTTTTGGCATTATGGCCTGTTAAATGAGAGTGCAGGGAGTACTAAGATTAGCTCACCGTGGTTTTGGTGGTAGTGGTAGGAACTGTGGTTGTCCAGGGCACTACAGTAATGTAAGCCACAGCATTTGCACTGTATTTCCCATCAGATACTTCAATGGTCACCACAAACATGCTGTCATCGTATACACCGTCAGGAACATAGGAGAACATATTTTTGGATGACAAACTCAGATCGTTCATCTGGAAACGATCCACAGCTGCGCCTTTTAATGAAACGTGACACACACACACATACAAACCACTTAACTTAGTACCACCACTGATGGAAATGAGCAGAAAACATACACATAAGCACACATTAAATGTTGTGTCTGACCATTGGTAATGGTTGTGGTAAGAACATCTCCATCTGGATCGTTACAGTTTAGGGTGAGAATGGGGACTCCAGCTGCCAGGGTTGAGTAGATGGTGGACTCATAGGCAACTGGGTTACATATTGGAGCGTTATCGTTCACATTCTAATGAAGGCAGAGAGCAGAGAGAGTATTAACTGTATTTGTCTCATACTAGTTTAAATTATTCCTAGGGATTCAGATAACTAAGCTACACACACACACACAAATATATTTTATTTTTCTGTGCACGTGACTTGTTGATCTGGCTTGTTCCCGTGTACGATATGCCCACCTCAACTTGTATGGTGATTTCTGCAACGCCTGTCTTACTGTTGGTTCTGTCAACATCCTGGCCGAAGTCCACCAACTGCACCGTAACAGTATGCCTGTGCTGTTCCTCAAAGTCTAGCTCTTTCCTTAGATAGAGCTGCCCTGAGGAGATAAAGACGATACGTCTACTAACCACAATACACTTGACTGAGAGACAGGACGGCGAACAAATGTTCGACGAATTTTTATATCAAACCAAAGAGCATCCCCCGATATTGAACGAGGACTGCGTGCTGAATGTTCTACATCGACACTGCCTTGAGTGTTGTGTGGCTGTGCTTGTCCGTTTGAAAAGAAGGCCAGTACAAAAAAAAAAAAAAAAAAAAAAAGCTCGGTGCATGGTTGCTACGGAGGCAACGCGCACCATCGTCAAGCCTCATTAAAGGTGAGCGACGCATCAACTGTGGAATGACACTTAACGTACGGCAGTTTTCTCCGAAAGCACAGAATGGCTCAAGTGTCGCCCGGGCCGTGAACCCACCTGTTGCTGGGTCGGCAGCGAGTAGATCGTTGTCTCCAGGAATTGAAAAACGTACAGAGTCAAAGGGCCAGTCCGCGTCCGTGGCCTTCAACACTCCGACCACAGACCCACGCCGAGCGTTCTCAGGGACAGGCAGCGCAAAGGGGGCCGCAAGCTGGGGCACAAATTCATTCACTGGAGTCACTGTGACGAAAATTCTGATTTCAGCTGGAAGAAAAAAGGAACCCATGACATTAAGTTAGTTATAGAGCAACGTTTCTGAAACTCTTCAGGATCCAGTTATATTCATTTGCTAGGGAACTGTCAGGCAAATCAGAGTACTGTTTAATGCTTGTGTGTGGAATTAAATAGATGAAGAGTTTAAGTGAATGGACTGACATGTAAGGGAGGGGCTGCCAGCATCAGTAGCCAGTATAGTGGCTTCATACTGAAAATTATTGTTGGCAACATTTGCGACGTCGTAGTCCAGACTGTTATTCACCTGTCAAGAGTAAGAGTGGCCATTAGGAGAGCACTACAGGTGTAGTACAGACTGTACTTTAAGGGTAATGATTATTCCACACAGAAATTGTTGTGATTACCTGGAGCTGTCCATCCCTCAGGCGGAATTTGAAGAGGGAAATGTTGTCCTCTATTAGAGTGAGAGACACTTTGTGCTTGCTGATGTCAATGTCGAAACATGTGACTTTTCCCAGACGTCTTCCTATCTCCGTTGTCTCTGGTACTGTTAACCTGCAACAGAACATTATATATTCTCAGAAACCACAAGTGTCTTGATGCTGTTCTTTATTTAAACACACAAAAGCACAAAGGTCTAAAAGTCAAAGTCATCCTTACATGTCATAGACGACATCCATTTTTAATGTCAAGGATTCATTTATCAGAAGTAATGGTCAACTCATACGGCGCTAAAAAAACTTATCTTTCAATTGGCTCTTTCATAAAAACATAATCACAAACCATTCACAAAAAATAAAACTCTTCTTTCATCATTAATCTTAAACCGCTAATACAATTTAGATGACAGTGCCCGCATTGTCTAATTAAATCTTACAGTCTAGCGAAGAGGAGATCATTATTCTAAATTATAGTAAAGCACACAGATGATGATGGACATAATGAAAATTGAGTGGGTCTTATGGCACTGATTCTAATCTATCCCTGACTAATGGCATCTAAAGCCATAATGACTCTCCATTTCTCATCAAAACCATCACACTTGCTTCACCGTGGCACTCTGCTTTATTGAACACCGTTTATGGCTCTTACACGAAGACAGGAGGGGAGCAGAAAGGAGGGTGTTCGTTCACATCCAGCACATTGATGGTGACGGTGGCCGTCCCGCTGCGACCTTCCGACAGGCTGAGTGCTCGAACCAGCAGGATAGTCTGGGTTAAGGTTCGATCCGTCTCCAGGTCCAGATTGAAGGCGGTTCTGATGATACCGTCCTCTGAGAGCGGCAGAGAACGGTGATATTAAGGGCACCACAGAAGCGGCGGCTTTAATCCTCGGCCAGAAACAAACGTATTGATTTTCTGTGGGATGAATATCGCCTGTTCTTACCTCTTCCAATCTTGTAGGCTGGATGTGTTTTTACAAAAGCGTAGAGCACGTTGGAGGTGACGGAGTTTGCCCGAACAGATGCAACCACATCCTCAGCCCCTCCGTTCTCGTAGATGGAGACGTTCCGTGACTCTAGACTGGAGAATGTTCTGGATTTACTGTTTTCTGCCTTCATAAAGAATATATGGTGCAACTCCTCTTCTAAATCAGGCACTCCCAGAATGACTGAGAACTCACATTTTATGACTTTTCAGCCTTAGACACAACAACACTGTCTGTTAACAGCATACAGGACCAATAATTACCACAAACATACACTCACAGGAAGTCCAGAGGCTCTGTGAAGACTTTTAGGACATTAATCCGCACTGTACCGCTGCAGTTGGCTCCCTGTTTGTCTCTTACCACCACGGACACAGTAAAGGCCTGTAAGATACCATCAGATAAAGCACACAACTTCCTCAGAAACACACACTTTGAAAACCTCCTAAGCTCTGTACTCACCCTTGGCCCATTATGGTAGTCAAAGCTTTGGTTGGAAGAGATGCTGCCACGCCCATCAATATAAAACTGCCCTCGAGAGGACTCAGGCAAGACTCGACAGATGGAGAACTGCATTATGGGTAAACAAAGACAATAATCTTATACAGCTACAGAAATGACAGGACAATGGCCTGGATTGTACACACATATCTAAAGAACTGCACAGATAAATAACTGACATGAAAACCAAATGGAAATATAAATGTTACCCTGTCTGTCATATAATCATATTGAAATAATACTTGCAGCAATGGTATCATTTTTATCTGGATCTCTGGCCAATACGGTATAAAATGGCATGTGCACAGGATGGTCTTCTGGGATATGAACCTCAGCGCCTACACAGAGACATGGATAAAAAAAAAAAAACTCTTCAGAACTCAGGGTAGTCTCCTGATAATCATTCACTGTTTGTGGCTATCAAGTCTTGGTATATATCTATATATCTATATATATATATATATATATCTATATATATATCTATATATCTATATATCTATATATATATATATATATATATATATATATATATATATATATATAGGTCTATGTTAGGAACATGACTTGACCTGGCAGCTGGAACAGCGGCTCACACTCTGGTGGGTCATTGACGTTGATCACACGTATGTTCAAACTCCGCAGCACTGGGCTGTCTGCTGGAACTATACCCAGACTCAAGCTGTAGAGCCTGGTTTGCTCAAAGTCCACAGAGCCATTCAACACCATCTATACGGCAGCACCAGCATGAAACAAGTCTAACAGTTAATCACTCCGCTCATTCATTCGTCTTTCCAGAAGATAGATAGATAGTTTCTTTATTGTCCTTTACAAGGAAATTTGTTGTCGCGGTTGTACAAGCCTCACATGTGATTCCACAACTACGATTTGCCTCACACAAGCACAACGTACACTTAACATAGACATAACATAACATGAATAAAATATACATGAATGACACTGTACACCCCCAACAAAGAAAGAGAACAGCGTAAAAAAAACAAAAAACACTTCAAATGTGGTATATTGAACTGGTATCATCAAAATTATTTATTGTCTGTATATTGTACTGATCCTACATTCCATATACCTCTCTTGTTTTGGTGCAATATGTACTTGAAATGTAAAAGGAAAAGTAGCATGTGACCTGAACGGTGAAGATGTTAGAGGCGTTTGTGGGGTTAACTGCTGGAGTCTCGAAGACGGAAGAAAAAGGGGTGATGGAGAGGATCCGCACTTCAGGACGAGGATCAGAGCTCTCAATCTTAAACTCCACTACAACCTTCCTGGGAACAGTGTTTTCCAAAACGTCCACAGAGGCGGGCAGGTCAATGAACCCTGGCAAAGGAAAATGGCATCGTAGCTCCTTTAGATACATGCCGAATTTGTGATTAATTTAAAAAAAAATGACACTGTAAACTTTGGGACTACCTTGAAGGAATCACATGCAGTGTTAGGAATAAGATTCTAAAAATGAACTGCTTGGAGCCTTCATTATTCATAGATGCTGTGGGTTTGATAAGAGGAACAATATTCACTATAACATTAATCCATATGGCACTCTGCAGAAGTTAGATGAATTAAACTAATCATTTTTTCCCCCAGCTGCAACATTAGACACAGCTGCTGTGCAAAAAATGTAACTACACCAACAATAACACAAACTGCACAGCTGCTTAGTCATGTGGATGTCATTGATCATTTACAAATTTTATTTTTAAATGAAATATTCTTTTACAATCCTTAAACCTAATCTTTTCTGAATTCTCATCACTGAGAGGAATGGTTGTTAACCAAATGATTATGCATATATCAATTTGACAGGCCCCTCCTCACTGCCCATAAGAAATCAACCACACATATTTTAAATACAAATCTCACCTACACTTTTCTACTGCTATGAAGTGTTCTGTAACATGACTTAGTATTTGCTACTTTTTATACATATCAGGTAAATCGACAGCAGTTCATCACTTCTGCCCGTTCTGTCTAAAGTACTGCAATATACTTAACGCCTGTAGAGGGCGCTGTTGGACAGCATATTAGCAATATACAACGAAGTAATGACAATTTTGAACAGTTAATGAATTTTTGTTTGAGCAAAAATTAACAGAGCATTTTCAGTTCTGGTCACAAAATCAACACCGAACAATGGTCATCACAAATAATGGCTTATAGGTGCAATTCATTGTTCATTTGAGAGAAATGATAATTCATAAATCAATAATACAAGCTTCACACACACATATTAACTCACTTGTTTGGTTAGTCCCAGGTATCTGTGCATCTGTCAGGGGAGAAAACAACAAATGACACCTCGAGGGTTTTCCATGTTTAGATTCACATCCTGTGTATCTTGTCTTGTAACATACGAGGGAATGTGGAAAAAACGACAATAATATAAATGTGTTTCATTTCTGCAGTAAAAGTACTTCGGTAAGTAGTGTCTGATGTCAAATAAATACATATATACTGTATTAACGTTCCACTCTGTTCACTTCTATGATCTAGAACTGCAGGATATTCAGAGTTGCAATAGCATTAAAAAAAAGAACTTGCCAATTAACATGTTCTCAAATAACACTGGCAACAGAGCTGAAGCTAGAACAATCAGATAAACCATTTTCTAAAGGCAAAACTTTTCAGATCAAATCTTCAAACACTTTTCACTTGCTGGTTTCAGACTAACCCAAAGCCTCAAGAACAGTTTGTTCCGCACTGTAGTGGTTGCTTAGGAGCACATTTTATATGCTTTTCAAACAAAGTTATCAGATACTGATCTGGGTACAGTTTTGTCTTGATAAGTCTAATACAGCAGATCAGTATAACGAAGAAAGGCTGACCCTAAAAGAACATTTAGAAGGAAACCTGGTTGATTGCAGCACAAAAAAGCATAGTAGCTGGTTTCGTTTCTATTTGGTGTTGTTGAAATGAACTGATTAATTTGTGTGTGTGTGTGTGTGTGTGTGTGTGTGTGTGTGTGTGTGTGTGTGTGTGCGTGTGTGCGTGTGTGTGTGGTTTCACTAACATCCACAGAAATAGTCCTTTAGTCAGGGCTGTTAAAACAATTCATCATATAAACATACCTATTGCTGATTGCCTGTTAAGCAAATGAAAGTGAAGTGACCAGCTTATTTCCGTGAAATCAACTATACTTAACAAAAGTAAACTGTGGGACCAATAACACCTTTTCATTCTCAGCAGTACCAAGACGTTAACTGTGAAACCTTTTTTGGATTTTGCATATGTTTTTGAAAAAAATGGAAAGAAAATGTTTTCAAAAAGGCAAATTAACATGAACAACCAACAACACTGAACACAAGTTAGAATTTTGTGTAAATAATGGAATTGTAGTGAGCCTTCAGTAAGCAATTTAAATTAAAACAGTAAATCACAACTTGCTTTGAATCACCATTTAAATCACCATCACTAGCTTCAGAACGCATCCAGTAAAAAGTTTAACACGAGAGCCAATAGCAATCCATTTTCAGTTTCTTGTATCTTTCTTCAAAGACATTGAGGCGTCCAACTTTCTTTAATGCAGTACCACTAATGACCACAAGAGTGCGCTCATAGCCAGGATTGTAGCTCATCTCATTTATAAACATTATGAAGACTGCCTGCCGAGTGATTTCATGCATAAACACGGCAATAACTCGGGTTCGGCGCTATGTCTTTTTGTCTGTCGCAGTGACGGGCATAATTACAAAGGAGGAATGCCAGGTTTTAGTGTCACCACACTCGACACGAGTAACTGTCCAGTCCCCTTGCATCTACATGTTTCCAGATCTGTCTGCATGGTTGCATGATATCGTGGCCTAAACCATCTCTCAGCAAGGACTTGTTGAAGTAACTGGTGCAGCCTATGTTTGGGATGGAGGGAACATTTACAATTTACCTACCAAATCCTTTTTATAATTCTGAGAAATGTAAAAGGGATAGGTCGTTCAGTTCACAGTATAGCCTTGAAGAATGAATACTTTACCTAGTCAAATAAGAAGCGCAGTTGATGGGAATACACTTTAGAGGTATGAAAACGATGGGTCTCAGCAAAATATGCAGAGCCACGTGACATGTGAGAGCGGTTTATAATCAAGAAACACAGTGGAGAGGGCTTGAGATCAGAGTTATATTTTGTCATGGTTGAGAGGCTTTTTCAAGAACTGAAGTTTTTGTTACGAAATGTTATGGTATTTAGCTTTACGTATAATTTCGGTGGTGTCTTGACCAACTGAACAAGTGTGCAAAGCATGTCCCATGTACGGCTACGATTACATTATCACCCCATTCACAGCGTTGTTGCATTTGTTTTCCCTAGTAAAATGATGTACAGCTGCTAATGTGCAGATGGTGGATGTGTGAATTGTCAACGGCGTAATTACAAAATGGTACATTTAGAAATGTTTTATCGCAACGTTGAGGTCACGTGTAGAGGGTGAAATTGGCTTTATTCCAAATTTTCACAGGGACAAAGTAAACAATTTAACGTTTATTTATTTCAGACAGCGTAAGCGCTTAGAGTTTAGACAACTAGATGGGCAAATCTCTTCATTCTGATAAATGTAATCTGGCTATCTGGACTTCAATATTCACACAAAGCAGACAGGATGACGTGAATAATGTGTCTATAAGTAAGCATGTAGTATACACTTCTGATCAAATTTCATCGCACTTCTTTGAGGGTGGAATCAGAGCTAGAGTTTCGTGGGCTCCGATTGGCTGGCCTTGTGATGCCAAGCGCTGACTGGCTACATTACGCACGTTGGAATTATTGGGATCCACACAAATGTGAAGCAACAAAGTTGTGAGAAAAGGAACGGATCAGACCTGCTGTAGTAGCGTACACTAAAGAGACGGATTTGCCGCTGAAATTCGGATCGGACTTTCACTGGGCTCCTGAGTGCAAAAACAAATGTAAGTTTTTCCGTGATAGCTGCTGTTACTTACTGCAATTGTCTTAAAATGTATTATTTACCCTTTATTATTACCTGTTCTTGTAATTAACTTGAGTCTTTTATTTGATTTCAGGAACATTGTTTGGCTTTGACGTTCATCTGTGAAAGAAAAGACATGGTAAGCTTTTTTCTCCAAGTTTATCAGTACTACCAGTAGAAGAATGTCTTTGTCCATATTAACAGTTCGCATTTATTGAATTACCATCTCTGAGAAGGGATAATGACGTGACGCAATAAATAATACTCTGCTGAACTGATGAATGCGTTGGAATGGATTAACAACATGTAGAATTTTCCGTTGCTGAAATTTCGGCATATGGACGAAACATCTGCACGTTGTGCAATCTGTGCGCGCAAAGAGATGCGCTTTTCCGCGCACAATAGCCTCACTGTGTTTGAACAGTTGTCGCGAAAATAGTGCTCAGATTGGTACTCAAGATAAAACTATGACTCGGTTTGCATATTCTGTAGTCCAGAAGATTTTTACTCGGTTGTTTGTGTGATAGGGTCGGGTATGATAATGGTGGAGGAATTTTCCATTTGCTTCCTATACTGAGTGCCGTGTAGAGAGTACAGGTCGTCTATTCACGTTACAGTGTACACAAGGTCCGACTTCGCTGTTATGATGAGAGCAAAGAATATCAGTGTAGCGTGACCTGACATGTATCCCGGGTTGGCCGAGATGTTTGAGTAGACAGGGTTAATATATAGGAAACAGAACTTGTCCCTCTTCATCTCAAGAGCTCCAGAGCTTTGAGTGTCACCTGTAGGTCAACATCACACATGAGCCTGTAGCGGTTAAGACTTCACACTTTGCTGCTTTTGGACACATAGGAGCTTTCTCACATCTGTGATGCAGAAGTCTTCTCAGCAGAGCAGTGTACGGGCTCTCTCGTTTTAACAACCAGTTTGGATTAGTCTGTAATTAGGTTTAGCATGCTAATGCAAAGTCTGGAGCATGTGGACTCAGGGTAAAGAACTTTTGTGCAAATTATCTTTTTTTTTTTTTTTAATGAAATGTCCAATAAGTAATTGCTCTCACGTCTTTTACACACTGTTTGGTAATTAGCTGGCAAAGGAAAGACATTTAATCCAAAAAGTCTTATTATCTAAATATATGCTTTGTTTTTGGTAGATGATGTAATATAAGTAGTCTGCTCTACCTTATATGATTTTGTCCATGTCTTTTGTCTGTGGTTTTAGCTTGTGTGTTATTAAAGTAAGCGTTTAGTTTTGAGTGTGAACTGTGTCCACTGTAAAGATGGTATTGCCCAATCAGAGTGAGTACTCTGAGACAGGGGACAGGAAATGAGTATGCATCGATTTTGATGTCATTACTGACTCTTCTGAGGGTCTTCTGTTAGCTAGATTTGTGAACCCCAGTTTTGTACCTGGTACCACCAACTACCAGGCTTGCAACCATACTATTACTTAAATTTTGTCCATATCACTGTCCACATAGTGGTTGTACCATCTCTGGTCTACATTCAAGTTGTATTTTTTAAAGAGCATGTTTGAAGTTGTCAGCTTTATTGAGCGTGAATTATTTCATAGAAGAATTTCCTTTCAGACTTCTAGACATTTCGTTTTCATCTATACCCAATGTTTAGGTTCATTAAACACTTTTTTTTTTTTAAAACACGAATGTTAATGTTGTTACTGTTTTGAATGGAATCAGTTGAAGGTGTGACTAAAGTTGTTTTATGAACTGACGTTGGAGGTGTGTGATAACAGATGGATTTGAATCAGATCTGTTTGTGGGCAGTTACAGTTGGATTTGAATCAGTTCTGTTTGTGGGCACGTTTTTTGTTTTTTTTTAAAGATTGCCTGATGCACATGGGTGTGGAGGGCTATACATAGGCTTTTGAATAGATGAGAGGAGGCTGAGTGTATGAGCACAGGCATAAGGGAACAAGGCGTAGTTCTTCCCGAGTAATGAAACTCTGCCTGGGTCATACGGACTGCAAGTCCGGGCCTGTCTCAGCACGTGGTGAAGTACAATAGCAGCAGTGGAAGAATTCTTCTGAAATAGACATTTCGGTCTAGAGAGGTGGTCATGTTTTTGTTTAAGAGTAGCAGTGTATTACTACAGTCTGTAAAATTAGCAGGAGGGATGGAGATAGTAGTGTCAAAGTAGTTTCAAGAAAGCATGTGCGGTATATTTTATATCCGTGTTAGGTTTCGCGGGAGAATAAGGGAATGCATTGTCTCACATGACTTTCATGGCAACCTCATATCTCAGTCTCATCCTTTCCCCTCTCTCTCTCTCTCTCTGTTTTCCTCAGCTGTGTCTGAGAGACTCAGGGGACTGCCTTAGGGAGCAGATGCGCTTTATGATGAGATCTCTGCAGGACCTGAAGCAGCTCAGACGCACCTGTGCGCCTCCTGTGGCTCCTCTGGCCTCCCGTCCCAGAACCTGTCGGCAGATGATCGCTCAGCGGGAGCGCCGGGCAAGGCTCAGGATGAGCGATGCCAGCGAGGCCAGCAGCAATGATTCAGCCTGCTGTCTCTCCAGTCCCCTGGAAGAAGACGGCAGCAGTCAGCTGGACTTCAGCTCCCCTACCAGCGAACGGAGCCTGGAGTTCGACTCCGGCTACTCCGAGGCGTCCTGGCAGGACGAAGGCGTGGTTCTGAGACGCAGCAGGAACGTCCGCGTGTCGTCCGCTGCCTGTCTCCGCACCAATCAGACGCCCAGAGCCCGCGTCCGACCGAAATCTACCTCAGATATCTGCTTGGAACGTTGGACATCCTTTGAGGCCACGGATCCAGATGACTGGACCACGTCTCTGCTAACGCGTAGTCGCAACCGGCAGCCGCTGGTGCTTGGAGACAACAGCTTTGCGGACCTCATTCAGAACTGGATGGACTTGCCGGAATGCCCAGAGCCTACGGAACTCAAGCCGAGCTCGGGTCGTCGCCTAGCTAAAGACTTCTTAATCAACATGCGACGGAAACTGGCCAATATGTCAAAGAGCGCAGACGGTCGGAGGAAATCGGCAGACGCCTCCAGGCTCAGCAGAGTGGCCATGGCCCCCAAACGTCTCTCCTGCCCTGTGGAGGAGCCACGCAAAACTCCTTTCTTCTACCAGTCCCACACAGGGCTTCACGAACTGCACACAGACTTCTACCACTTCACCGCCCTTACAAAGAGCGGCAGCCGGCAGCCTATTATCTGCAAAGACATAATTGGGTACATCTGACGGCTGGATATTGGTACCGCTTAACGGACACTTACTGACAGAGACTTATTTTTTTATTTAACGCTTTTTTGTGAAAACACTTCTGTAAGTTGTGAAAAATAAAACCTTCAAAGCTATAAGCATTGTGTTTCAATTTCACTTAGGAACAAAATCGCTAAATGTTCCAAAATTCAAAAGAAAGGGATTGTCTTTTAAATATGATCTTTATTCAAAGTCAGCCTAGTTACATAACTTAAATGGGTAAATGAAATATATCCTGTGCTTGCTGGTATAAACACTCATGTGCTTTCTCTCTGTGAAAGTCTACCTCGTGCCAATTAAGGTCTTGCTGACTACATAACACTCCATGTGATGTCACTTTATTGGATTTAACCCCCCCCCCCCCCCCCAAAGGCAATGAGTGAGAGCCTCAGCTTTCTATCTGTCAGGTCAAAGGTGATTTCTAAATCGATGTCAAAATGACCTTTAATACCCCTAAATAGACACTCTTTTTAACCTAAGATAATAATGGTGAAACACCTCTCAAGATCTTACTTAGTCTCGTTTGTCATTCCGTAATTATTTACATAATTTAGTAGTTATGTAAATATTTCATGCTCACTGTTCTACAAATAATTACTCCTCCAAAATAATTTACCTGAGTCAGCTACACTGTGATTAGAGTTGAGTGGTGAGGCAGAGAAGAACTTTTTGAGTGAATAAATATAATGACATACAGCTCAGAGATGCAGTATTAAAATATGAATGCGCATGCATACCAAGTAGAATGACATCTACTAAGGTTCCAAATTCTTTTTTTTTTTTTTTTATAATCATAGGCTCAGCAGAGCCTGTTATAGTGTGTCACTCGGGCTGTAATCCTGTCGAACACATTTTAGATCAATGAACGAGAACACCGTGTTCTTTAAAGATCCAGTCCCTTTTTTCGGCTCCGCGGTGGGCCTGGGTGGGTCCCCCCGGGAGAAAATCCGAGGACAACTGAGCTATTTAGTGCATGGGAGAGTGAGGTTGTATCAACACTAAAATCTCTGGTGGTTCCAGCAACATGTGCTTGATGAGGTAACCTCTTGTGAGTCCCAGTTGGATTGCTGCAAGGATAAATCTACAACAGCTGCCTCCAGATGGCAGAGACGTTGACTTAGGCCTTTGGTTGAAAGAGCGTGATAGCGTTCCGTCGCTTCGTTTGACCACGCCGAACCTAATGTACCAGCGTTGCAGGTTGTTGCCAACTCAACTGGACGCATGTGCTACGAAGGAAGTAAATCTTTCCTCTTATTTCTTTCGCTTAGTCTTAAATTTACATCTGTGGGGAGGTAAAGGAAAAGAAAATGATCCTGGCCTAGGATAAAGATTACTTTTGTTGGCCTCCCTTCCGCTAATAATGTCTAGGTAGTGATTTAAGATAAGGAGAGCAAGAATAATGTGGAGAATTAACGGGGGAAGAGAGAGGCTGTTTTTGTTCACAGGGCTCATGCTCTTATGGTCACGCCAGAGGAGTCGGCTCCATCAGTCGCACCTGATTCAGTGGACATGGGGGATTAAAGAAGAGGGATGATCCTACAGGGGTATAGTTTGTCTTTTTCTATTTATCTAGGTCTCCATGCAGAACCGATGCTTCATTCCACCTGGGACCTGGAAAGTTAGACGTTATCCTGAAACAATCTGTGAAGTTACCGTATTCAATCTAAGTTTCTCTTTTTTTTTTTTTTTTTTGAGAAATGTGACATAGATCAGATGTGTAAATCCGCTCATGTAGAAAGAAGAAACAGGGGACTGCACTTACAGGGAATGCTTGAGAGTGTCCGTGCGTCACTCACAATCGTTTTTAGACTATCCAGGTGCCCTCTGTTCTCTTCCCTGTGGATGAGCCCAGCTGCAAGGCTGCGGCAATCTGTCAGAAAGCGTGTGAGTTATTCATGGAGCTGGAGAAGAGATGGAGAGAGCTGATTCAGACAGACCTTATCTGTCACTCTACCTCCCTCACCACCCAACCTCTCACTGCATCAGACTGGGGGGAAAAAAACACATAAAACTTCAGTAAAAATGTGAAAAAGTATGTATTTTTAGACCATTTAAATGTTACTTTTAAAACCTTGAAAACTTTCATCATGTATATCTCTTTCTTTTTCTCTTTATATGTGTGTGTGTGTGTGTGTCCACCACTGGCCTTGATTGACTTTGTGTACAACCTTCTGAGTAGATGTTGTAGATGTTGCAGACCTGTGTCCCGTGTGTGTGTGTGTGTGTGTGTGTGTGTGTGTTTATAGTGGCTATTTTTACCCCATATCCACAATGAGCTTGTTGGAATCAGCATTACCCTCTAATAAAAATATTTGCAGTGCATGATGATGGGGGAACTGGCTCCAGCGGTGCTAAGAGAAGAGGGACAAACACACACACACACACACACACACACACACACACACACACACTCTCTCTCTCTCTCTCTCTCTCTCTCTCTCTCTCCTGCTGTGAGATGGGCAGTGGGGAGTGGTTGGTGGTGTTGCTTTGGAGCCGTGTGGTGACCACATGTTAGAAGTTGTGCAAACAGAGTGAGATGGCCCATAGCTTCCACACTCATCTGTGCCAGCGTCACCCCTGACTAAGCCTGTAAACAGTTTAAAAACAACAGTCAGTCAGCTCCCTTCAACTCTCATCTTAATCAACACTACTGCTGAAGATGGTCAGGCTGCATCATTTCAAACCAGTCAGGCATAGCTCCAGAATTTAATGCAATAAGCCTTGATTTCAACCATCTTTATTTTATCATGTGAAGATTAAAAAGAACCTTTAGGGGTGTTTTCTAACAGAGAAGCCTTTTTTTTGCTTTCAGTACATTTGATTATATCTGACATTTAAGATTTGTGGAACTTAGAGAGCTTAAATATTCTTCATGAATTAAAACAATCTGCTCCAAATTTGAATAGCAACAACAAAGCTGTCCAGTTTTGTTAAACTTTCCAGACAATTACCTGAGACATGGGGATTACCTGAGGTGTTAACGGTGCTGTACCAGACAGGCGTCCACAGTGAATGGACATTTGCATTGTTGAACTGAGGACTGTCTCCTGTAGCTATATACTTCACAATAGAATTACAAGTGTTAGTGAGTGGAGGCTTCTACCAATAGAGCTTACTTGCCAACTACCTCCAATCAGCCAGAGAGAGTGTGTCAAGAACAACCACTCAGCCGTAGCAAGGCTCATCCAAGACAACGATGAAGTGCTACTATTGGACTGGAGTAAAGGTGTGAATGTATGTGCCAACAGGGCAGTTATCCTACAACAATCCTGAGCCATAAATTCACTTCAACTACGATCCGCAACAAAGTCCTTTTGGCGCATAATCAGGGTAAAACCTTAATCACAAGATTTCAGTTATGGATCAGTTCTTGTGACCTGTTAACCTTCCTCCTCAATTCAAAAGTGATTCATATAATTCCCCTTAGGTGGGTATTCCTTTCAGTTTTCGCATGATTATTCGATAACAAATGGAAAAACGAGGGAGGGAAAAATCACAAATCACATTAGACTCGACATTTCCTTTTCAACTGAAACGTTGATGACGTGGATTACATAAAGGTTTATGATATTCATCCCATGTCTACTTTAGAAAAGGTGGGTTTTGAGGAAGTGGCACGGATTCCGAGTTTCGACGGAACTCCTGACATCTTGTGTCGGTTCCATGGAACACGTTTGAGCTCTAAGGATCAGAAGAGGAAAGGAGCGGGAACATGTTTAAACACGTTGAAGTCACCTGTGGTGAGACACTCAGCTGGCTCAACTCGTGCAGCAAGGTCTAATCTATTTCTGTGTATTTTCCATCTTTAGACAAACTAAAAGCATACTCCTACTGTTCCACCTGAGTCTTTAGAATCATTATGCTAATGAGCCCAATAGCGGCTTCTGACTCCACAATACTGAGAAAGCATTAATGCACACATTAGCCTGCGGAGATAAAGAGAGAGTGAAAACAGCCCGTGCGGGAGCGTCGCCGATTTCCTCGTTGTCGTTTCAGATCAGCTCTTTTCACTCTAATTGTAGGGTTTTTTTTTTTCAACAAGCCTCCTGGAAATAACCTGCACATCAGCACATGCTCTTAACAGTCTCTGGCGAATGGAAGAAAAATGAATTACCTTTAGATTGATGGAGTGAAATTCTGTGCCACGGCATTCAATTAAATGGTAATGGTGAGTGCACTCTGCATTTGGCCGTGTGAATGTTATGGAAGAGAGAGACCCAGGTAATTGAGTCTCCTCTTTTGTAGACAGAAGCAAAACTGTTTTAGGGCTTATCAGAAACAGAGGCAGACGTGGATTTGGCAAAACACCTTATCTCTGATGAAAAAAAAAAAAAAAAAAACTCCTCTTTTTGTCCCCCTACAGACCGAAGTCTGGTGAAGCGAACTACATATTTTAAATACGTCCAAAATATGAACCCGAGGGAGAATGTGAGGTTCACAACTTGAGGGCGTTTTCATGGGATTATGACATGATAGGTCATGTCTGGTAGTGTGGACCTGAATACTCTTTTTTTTACACTGTGAGATGCCTCTGACTTAGGATGGGGGAAAAAAACTAGATCAGCAAAAAGCAAACCATTACAAAAACCAAGTCATTACAAATGATTGTACTGTATTTTTTCTGCTGACATATTTGAGAAATCTGTACGTGAAGACATTATTATTTAATGCCAGCGTAAGGACTGCAGGTTTGTAGTGCCTATACAGCGTCTGTAGTCTTTTTGAAAGTGCATGGGAGAAAAGATGGAAATGACCTCGTTCAGAATTTCATCCATAACAGAAAAAAAAAACGGCAAGAATCCTTTATTCTGCTTTTGTGACCTTCATTCCCCTTCATGTACACACATGCGCCACACACACACGCACACACACACACACACACACACACACACACACACACACATATGCACATGACAATTCACATAGCGGGTGATGCAGACATTTGAGTGCTAGCACAGAATCACTGAAGGCTAATCTTGGACAATCTATGGTCATGACTGATGTCCTCTCCTATGCACTGGTGGCACTGGGTAAACAGAACCAGTCAGAGAGTGACTAAGAGCTGTCACTCACCAGAGGTCAAATCCTCCTCATCTTCACTCGGCACAGGACAGGGGAAAGAGCTTTCCAACAGTTTTGACTCAACGCTGAAGCAAAACTTGATAATTCATTCAAATAATTCAAATAAAAACCTTTGCTTACTTATATTTGGAGTTTCTTGGATGTCAGATGGAATATTTTTATTTTCTGGTATTGTAATCTGCATCATTTGACAGGTACATGTATTTATATTTATTATCAATGCAAGAGATCTTTCAAATTTCACACTCAGAACTTATGTATTGCAGTCTACACTAAAATAGAAGATGCAATGTTTATGGCTTTACTGGCTTTAAGAGAACTCACCGTAAAGTTCATGGGAAATATATCAGTGCCAAGAGCATAGACAGGCTATCCCATGAGGCTTTGCTCTCCGTCTGGGATGCCTTAGTTCTCATGGCCATGAGGAAGGTCAAACATGAGCTCTGAAGTCAATGCAGACTTCCTTCTTTTAGTCAGGCAATGATCCTTCACAGGCAAATACTAAATCATTCAGTATAAATACAACGCTGTATAAAAACAGCTCCTTGTTTTAGCAGAAGTGGAAGAGGTTAGCACCAGGCTGACCTAAGCAATGTATCTGTTAAATGTTAAGTAAGTATTTATATAGAGGTACTATACATGTAAATATTGGTACATACTCACTACACCATCGGTCCTCAGCAGTGAGCTATTTATATTTTAAATATTAGTTCATTTCAAATTTGATCTTTTCAAGTTGAAATGGTTTAAGATGTGTCTTTTAAACTTGACTCATAAATAAAGATTAGTGCACCATAGACTTTAGCTTGATGACGTAGACTAGCCACTAATTATTCAGCGTCTTATCAACCATCTAAACACATGGAGTATTTCTCCTGCTTTCTGGACTGTGACCAGTCTCCACTGTAGACAGATTAATGTCGGTTTCCAGGGCCTAATTCAGTTAAGAAAGGGAAAAGAGCTCCTTCGGTGCTTGATAGAAAGAAGATAAGACATGTAAACCATGAGTCCGCTTGTATTCATCTTTTGTAGACTCCCCCAAAACATTGCATTTCCTTGTGCTCTTTTCAGTCTCTCACTCGTGCAGAACGAAGATACTGCCTCTTCTGAATAGAATGTAAACTAAGCTATTTTTACCCTCTCTCTCTCATTCTCCCTCTGTAAGTGTGCAAGCATGCACAAGTGCATTTATTAGTTTGTTTGTCTCTCTCTCTCTGTGTGTGTGTGTGTGTGTGTATGTGTGTGTGTGCAAGAAGTCATGCTGAAACCTGCAGACTGTGGCCCAGTAAGCATAATGCCACAGCGAAAGCCAACAGGGGCACGTTCAGAGAATTCATCAGCGGCAGCTGTGCCAAAGGCATGTTCTTCCCTTATTTAGAGTCGGAAAAAGAGAATAAAACGCGGCGTATTAAAACCGAGCGGAAAAAAACACTAACTCCTCTGGAGACAATTCAAACTGCACCCCCCCCCCCCCTCAACCCCCCTGTTCTCCTAGCAGTTTGTTGTTTCAAAATACCCTGTAAAGAGGCCAGATTTCCCATTTAGTTTTCTAATAAAAGACACAACCGTTTGGCCATCTTAAACAAGACAATGGTTTTAAACAATGGCTCAGAGCAGACACGGCATATTCTGAGGAACAGATAACCTTCACTTGTGCGCTTTATTTGTGTTTGTTTCCTGAATCCCTCCACCCATGAATGCGAGCAAATACTAAATAAAGAATGAAGAATTTCTTCATCCAACGGCTGAAGAGTTTTTTTTTTTTTTTCTTTTTCTTTAAATCCAAATCTGAAACCAGTAAAGCAGTCTTTAGAGGGTAAAAAAAATTCACTGCCACTGTTTTGTTTTTTTTTTTTGGTTTGGCAGAATTCCCTAAAGTCTTAATGAAGATTGCCAGGTGTTTTTGTTAGTGTGCCATGTGGTGAACCTGACAGGCGTGCATGTTTTTTTTGTTTTTTTTGTAAGAGCTTGCAGTCGTAATATGGGTCCGTGGTCAGGGCAGGAGTTCCTATTTGCTTTAGAGTGAAGTTGTGCCCCAGTGGACACATGCCTCTCATTCGGGGCTCTTCTCTGCATTCCTCCATGCCTCGATTGTAAAAGACAGCTACTGTCTGTTGGCTGACACTCACTACCATGAATGACTCTACACAAATTCCTCACAGATTCCTCTTAAAGTCACGATGCGCTTGGTGTGTCTCCTCAAACAGCACACACACACACACGTACGTACACTCCAGTGTTGTTTAAACAGGTACACCTCCACAACGGTTCCACACACTTGCCCAGAAGAGCAGCTCCAAACATGAACCCCAAACAGTAATATAAGCACATTTTTCCCTCTCTCTCTCTCTCAAAGAAAAATGCACAGGCAGCATTGAGAGAACAAGCCCGAGCTTGGTTTTGCATCAGAAATCTGCCTTGCTTTTTTTTTTTTTTCCCCGCTCTGAATCCATTTTCAACTGCATACAAGAGCTGGGATAAAGTAGCTTAAGATAGCTTATCTCCTCCACTTAACCGACTGTATTCCAGCCCAGCTGCATTGTGGATAACTCTTAAAAATCAATTCATACACAGCCAGGATTTGCAAAGGTATTCGTTAAAATTGACATATACGTCAGAGATGTGCAAAGACTTGACAGTGAGAACTTGCGGCACATGTCTGGCAGTGAGAGCGAATAACTGCTCCGCATACACACAAAAAAAGCAATAATTCTTGTCCAGACCGGGTCAGATATGAGACAAACGTGGGCTGAGGCTATACAGCGTAAGGCTTTCTCTGAAAAATAATCTGCATATCAATAAACAGGGTCATCGTGGGTGAAAGCAGGAGACAGTGAGAGCTGCAAGCAGAGTTTTGCTGAGTGTCTGAGACACAGGATATGCTGAGGATTGTGGGAGTGGAGCCTTCTCTGGCACTGGGTCAGATGATTTCAGGGTGTGCAGAGATAAGTGAAACACAGAGATAGACACAAAGCCGGCTCTGTTTTTAAGTTCTGGAGCACTGAGGCCGGGCTCCAGGGGTGCAGAGTGCCGCTGGGAGCATGAAGTCAGGGGGTGGGGTGGTGGGGGGGGGGGGGGGGGGGGGGGGGGGGGGGGGGGGGTGGTGGGGGGGGGCGGGGTTGGGGTATGACTAAATGACAACCGTGATGTCAGCTTCGTGATTAGTGCGTTCTTACAAAGGCTCATTCTGAGAGACAGGAAGCTGGGGTCGTGGCAGTGACCTCTCCATGATCCCATTCCTACAGTGAACTGAAGAATGGAGATGTCACACCACTGTCCCACTTAAGCTCCATCCAAAGAGACGCCCCATGCCAAGAATACAGTCATGTTTCCAGCCTGACTGGACTGACGGGGAGACAGAGAGAGAGATGGATGGAGAGCAAGTTGCCTCCAAAAATGCTCACTGATTTATTTCCTCCTACCTCATGATCAGTCTCCCCTGAACGTTGTCAACCGTAGGGTTTTGAAACAGTCTGTTGCACCTCCATAAAACCTAAATCCAGCCATTTCATGAACTATGCGATGTTTTTGAATGGACACTAAAGAGGCAAAACTTGTTTCCTCACTCCCGTGTGTGCAGCACGACTGGTTTTGCATACAGAGATGTGTTTACACTGAGTCCGGTACACGCCGATCACGTAGCGCGGTGATCTAACACGGCCTGATACATCCTTGTGCTGTTGAATTCAGAAATGCTGGCATTAAAGCCAGTGTCACTGAATGGTCTAAGTACTGCCTTGTGGCAGGACAGACCTCAGACAAACCACATGTGCATCACAAGCACATGGGGGTCATGTGAAAGGATGTGTGGCTGCAGCACTGACTGAAGAAGCTTTGTTTTGGATGAATCTAACTCTCAGAATTCTAGAATTTTCAATTAGAATTTTAGCACTCAGCAGCCTCAGTACCATAAGTGTCCATTCTATTGTGCACAAAGCAAAGCTTATGAGGGGAATGACCACTTAGTTCTTTGGTTTGATAGTTAAAGAATTTCAGTGACCTTTTTCAGTTGAATGCTACTACTACTAATACTACTACTACTAATACTGTTGCTACCACCACCACTACTACTACTACCACTACTACTACTACTACTACTACAAATACTAATAAAAATAATAATCTGTCTCATAGATACACTGGAAATGCTCAGATATGTCAAACATTCTAGATTCCACATGATGGATAAATATTTTAACTCTTGTGCCTCATTCATGTTTAATGTTTGGTTTACAGGGCTTCTTACAGTGTGGTAAATTCCCGCATTGTGTGGATCATTGTGTGCCTAAGCAGGAATGATTTCCAGCGTTATGTTTATTCGCGGCGCGTTGAGAAGGTCAGAGGAGCAGATGGCGGGTTACTAAAACTCTGATACACCTGGAGCTGTGTTGACTCTGTCACCGTTACCCGGCCATAATGCAGCTCTCATGACAAAGTGACCAACTAAGAGCTACTGATGGAGTCAAATATTAAACACACACACACACACAATTCCAAATCACACACACCGCACCACCCACACACACACACACACACACACACACACATGCGCTCCTGTGTTTGTGTTTTACCACAACAAACAGGTTTCTCTTTCTTTTCTTGTCTTCTCGGTGTTTGCAGGTTTACAGTGTTTATTCAAATGATGATGCCTGTCTCATTAACCTGAATTTCTAGTTGTGACATTTGCCTTCTCATGAGAGCAAAACAGTTAACCAACAATAGCACACGGACGGTCAGAGGAAAAAACACAACCAGTTGGGTGACAAAACGCTACGAGATGTCAGACCAGTTTCAGAAACTTTTAACGGTCGTTGCAGTTAGATCATATTTTGTTTGCGGTATGCAAGTGTTTCCCGTAAACCCCTGCAGTTTGTAAACTATCCGTGTGGCTAGAAGTTGATCTAATAGAAAAACGAGAGTCACAACATCGTAACACACAGTTGCTGACCATTATTAGCGGGTCAGGCTTTTGTTGTCCTGCTGTACGCTGATCTCATGAAAGGGCCGGGAATAGAATCGCTTGATTGATTTCATTATCTGAAAATAGATTGTGACAAATGAAGGTTTTTGACCGATGCAGTTTGGGGCTTAATCGAGTCTCCTTCAGTTCCTGAAATGCCACAGCAGGTCCCTTTTAAAACCCACTTCAATGCAATTCAGTTTTATTTGTGTGGTGCAGAATGAGCAGTGGACATTGTCACGAAGCAGCTTTACAGGACACTGGACCTGCCACCCCCAGTGCACAAGCAGCAGGGCAGCAGTGGAAAAGGAAAAACTCCCTAAGACTGAGACAGAAAGAAACTTTTAGAGAAACAACGACCCAGCACAAGGGGGGGTGGGGAGAGCCCACCCTCCTCTTTGCATAAAAGCAATGCAATGCAAAAATGATCTATGAAAATTAGTGTCATCAAATGCCATTAGTGTCAGAAAATTGTTCTAAGTGTGTTCATAAACAGCAGCAGAAAACAGAAGATGGTAGATGGTGAATGTTATATTCTTAAAAGTTGACAGTTAAAACTCATGACTAAGTAACCCCACCTTTTATTTGTTGATGGCTCATTCGTGTTTCTCTAACACACCTTAGCATTGAACTGACTGTTCAACCGTTTGTCACTGGTATGATGGGTTTTGTCGCATGGCATCACGCATCAGACTGGCTTCATAACGGACAATGTGAGTAAGACTGACTCAGGATCAGGGCCAGAGGTGGAGCGGCTCCCTGTCGCTCTGATCACAGTGCCACAAGGCAGAGAGGATCGTGGGAATGAGCGTCAGAGGATGGACTGGCAGAACCAGCTTCACATTTACTCTGAGAGGAACTTAGAGCTCCCTCTCCCAAATGTGTGAACTGTAAAAAACACACACACACACACACACGCGCGCACACCCACACACACACACACACACACACACATTCACAGACGGTGCATCTTACGTCACTTCATTTTTTTTTTTTTTCATTTGCGATTTGTCACACTGGGGCTTGGCAAAATCCCATGAGAATATGTTTGGACTTTTTCTCTGTTTATATTTACCATTGACCAATCTTACGGCTTTATGTTCTGATCAAGAGTGTGAATGTTTCTAGACAGGCAAGAAAGTTCCAATAAATGGAGCAAAAAAGTGTGTTATTTGGTTGGTGATATGGTATGAACTGTGGAACTGTGCTAACCTGTGATTCTGTGTGTCACTTAGCTAACAGGACAGATGACTATCTGGGTGTATGACAGCTTTAATGACCTTTCTCATCTGACTACAAAGACAGACAACTGTCTCCCTAATTACCCTGACATCTTCACTGTCCCCACCCTTCCATTCTTCCACCCCTCCCCCTCCCCATTCATTACTCTCAGTGGCTCCTCTTGGTACCCAAGCTTGCTCTCATGGAAGTGACTTTGTGGAGAATGCATGTTGTGGGAAGCTGTCTCTGCTCAAATGCATGTAGGCCTTACCAGAGGCCTGGGGCATGTGTTTGCTATTAAATGAGCCAGCTGCTCTCCAGCCAAATATGAAGTCGATTACTACTGAATACTGCTTCCTTTGGAGGGAGGGATACTTGTGTTTCTGTAGGTGTTCTGAATGGTGCGTTCCTATTGGTCTGTTCTCTGTTCATTTGTTATTAAATTCATCAGTGACACATTATGAGGTAATTAGAGTTCTATCAACACTCGGTATCTGAACTGTCAAGCTGCACATATATGCCTGTAGATACAAATACAACAGACGCCACTGGCCCCGTCAATTCTGGTAATGGCACTGTTTACACAGAGTTGTTTCTTGGCTGGTTTCCAGGACATGTGTCGCTTTTCGCTGTTGATTAATGTATGGTTCTCATACATTAGAAGGGTGACTACAATTAAGATAAAGTTTATAAACATTCCAGATATGTGTTAAACCACAGTGGGCACACATATGCTTTGTTTGATGTGTGTAGTCTGATTGTTTCACAGAAATCGCAAACCATGCAAGAACTTCATACAGAGTCATTTTCTAGTCTTTTCTGTTTTTTTGTTTTTTTTTTTCCTCTGTCGAAAGCTGTCGCTACCAAAATGTGGTAAATGTAATGTGTCATGTCTATGGTAATGAAGTCTCTGGATTGCTGCAGGGAAAATTTGAGATTCGTCATCTTGAACGTTTATCTGCAATACTCTTAAGCCACAGAATTACCACTGTTTTGACAACTTTTTTTCCTGAAATATCCCCTCATATGTGATCGAGGTTTCATGATTTTGTTGGTACAAATATACGAATTTGCTCTCATGGTGACGGCACTACATCAAGTTACAGTCTGAGTCTATTCAAAAGGCAACTTCATCATGTCATTCAAGCTGTGCATTTGTAGGAAACTATTATTGTGAGCTTCTCTATTAACCTCATGTAGTTATCCCAAAAATGCGTGTTGTTTAAACCTACGGCAGGTGTGTAATAAGCTAGGCTAATGGAGGAATTTGGGCTGAGGATGATACGGTTATGTAGTATATTACAGACTCAAGCTCCTTGTTAAGCCAAATGGCTGTCTCGCACCGGCATAAATCTATTGCATTACCTTGCTCTCTGTGTCAGAGCTAAGCCAAAACCACATGAGTGAGTCACATGCTTTAAATATG
>NC_044500.1:43452057-43579557 GCF_902362185.1 Chanos chanos
ATTTTGGTTTTAACTTAGCAAGAGTTGCCATGGCGTTGTGGGTTGTGGTCAGGCAACTTAACAAAGAAAAATGTTTCATCACTTTTGTTTGCTGACCAACCAATCTCCCATTGACTTTTTTTTTTTTTTCCCCAATCGGTCATGGGAATAAAATGGTGCTTTTTGATATGCAACAAACTTATCGCAGAGCAAATATTGGCTTTTGCGGGGAAGTGAGACATGTCGCGGATGAAAATCTTTCGATATGTTTTGCCTCTGAACAGTTGAGGCTCATTCTGACACAACCCAAGAAATGACTGATTCAAGGTAACAACAGCAGATAAACACCTGCATATGAACATGGACATGCAGAAACACTGAGAAATGTTTGCACAATCACACACAGACACAGACACAGACACACACAGACACACACACACACGCACACACGTTTGCATGGGAACACTCTCTCACCCGCATAGAAACACCTTCTTGAGATGATATGCTTGGATCTTGTTTCACGCTTTTTGCTATATATACACTTGAGGCCACACCTGTTTACCACACAGGGTTTTAAAACTTAGAGCACTCAGAGACTGTTAATACTTTAAACCCTCTCCACTGCGCACATAAATCAAAGAATTTCATTGCCTTTCACTCAGACTAGTCCCCCTCTGAACTGCAAGTGGATATTCCAAACTTAAATGATAGCCCCATTTAAGGCTACATAACCAAACAAACAGCTATACATAACAGTGCACCTAGGGCATCTCACAGCGTGAGAATTTTAACTCATTGAAAAAGATCTCTGTTTGGATATTCCTGATGCGTGATGGGTCGTGACTCGGCAAGAAATCGTAATTATGCAGAGCGTTTTGAAGTGTATCGAACTGTTACTCCTCGCAGAATGGAGTAAGTGTTGGGCGGAACCGAACCGAAAGCCCGCAAAACATAATTACATAATAAAAGATCCTGGGTAAAACTGGAAATAAACAAAGTGCCTCACACTGACTTTTGTCTGATCAACACATAACATCAACGTGTGATTATATAAACGCTGGTTCTGAACTCCGTTGAAATGGATGTTTTAACAGTCTTTTCCAGTAAGTACTAAAACTATGCACTTACACATTTAAGTGAAAAACAAGAATGTAAATGTAAAAAATGCAAAATCTCTGTGATTGCACACACACACACACACACACACTGTGAACAGTGAGCAGTGAATTTGTCTCTGCATTTAACCCATCCAACACACCAGTAGTGAACACACACAACAGACGCAGGAACAGTGGGCAGCATTCCTTGCACCTGGGGAGCATATTAGGATTAAGTGCCTTGCTCAAGGGCACACAGCCGTGGATGTTGGGCCTGGGAATCGAACCGGCAACCCTCCAGTCCGGTTCTCTAACCTTTAGACCACAGCTGCCCTAAGAAGAAACGTGTATCAAAATGGACAGCATACATGGCGTCTTTCTAATAAGCCCAGTTTATGAAAAGTAAAAAAAAAAAAAAAAAAAAGGAAAGATCAAATGTGTTTCAAATAGTAATGACACAAGTACGGCATTGGTCCCATTGTAGGGATTGCTGGTGCTCCCTCTCCTTACTGTCTGACGTATTTAAATCTTACTGTCTCCTTTGACCCAATGTCGGCAAGATACCTCCGTTCAGAGAGGCAAGTAAAGGGTTAAGACAACAAGCCACTATAGCAGCGGTCGGAAAGAGGAAGCGTTCTGGCACGTGAGCACTGAAGAAACAGCTGCACACACACACACACACACACACACGAGCCCAAAGAGGCAAACTATGGCACATGACGTGTACAGAAACTAGCAGGTGAACGACACACACACGCACGCACACACACACACCACACACTACACACGCACTACTACTTGATCAAGAGGGACTGAAGTAGAGGACTTTGGAGAGGTGAAAAGGACAACGACACGGAACATAAGAGAAGCAAAACGAAACAAAAAAATAAACAAACAAACAAACACAAAAAGGAACTATCTTTAGAGCATCTAAAGCGCTTAAGCCAGAAGCAAACCAATTAACAAACAAAAAAAAAAAAAAAACCCAAAGAGAACCACAAAAGAATGAAGAGGAAAATAATCAACCTCAGCCACATCCATTTCATCATCAAAGGCAATGAGCTGCAAAAGAAGAGCACAGGCAGAGTTAGTAGAGGAAGAGGAGAGTGTTCGGGTTAAAAGAGATTAAAAAAAAAAAGAAAAGAAAAGAAAAGAAATCAGGTAATGCCCATACCAAACGTTAGTGAGGAAAAAAAAAAAGAGAGATAAATCATACCATTTTTTTAAAGCATTGGTCAGAATCAACAGAAATAGTAAAGGACGTAGATTTGACCAATTTTGAATATTAGTAGAGAACATTTTTCTTTTGGACAGCCAGAAAGAAAAAAAAAAAGAAAAAAATTAGTCTTTGAGAATTGAAACATGCTTGTGTTGTTAATTTATTAAAGTATGTGTTAAGGTCCCTCAGTCCTTAACCTTAAAACATGGGGGGTGGAGTCAAACGTATTGCGAAATGGTAACCCAAAGACCCAGATTAAGGAATGTTAGTTTTCCTGTCTGACTGAAAAGATCAGGACAAAAGGGCACAATCCAGACACGTGAACACGTGCAGGTGTGCGAGTATCAGTTTACATATGTTATCAGTGCAGTACGGCTGTGCCCGGTGTGAAAGTTTGCACGTACTGAGGTGCCTGAGAAAGTTCCAGAGTTTAAATAAACTGGACTGATAACCCCAGACTACCTGGAAATGAAGTCTGTGAGATTTTTGTGTTTTCCGAAACTAAACATCTTTACACTTGTCGTGGAAAACTACAGTGGGTGATATTTATATACCTACATATTTATGAGCTGTTCAGTCAAGAGAGATTTTGAGAATTTGGTATCTCCTCTCTGTGTGTGAATGATTTAAAAGGCAGTGATAAAAAAAAAAATCAAGATTTTTTTTTTTTTGGTTTTCCAGAACCTTCTTTAAAATCTCAGGGAGTGTCTGTGTACAGGTGGGGAAAGATACCTTCTCCCCATAGCCACGGTCTTTGGTCATCATTTCTCTGAGTGTCTGAAGCACTTTAATACACAAACGCTCCTCATTCTCCTCCAACAGCTGTTTAGTGTGCTTAATCAACCTGAGAAAAGAGCAGAAAATCATTTATACATGTTTAAGTTTGACACACTCTTGCCTCCGAATTCTGTCAGCTTGAACTTTCTGTCATTCTTTTCCTTGAATGAATGTTCTCAGTGCTTTTTTTTTTTTTTGAGGCTCGTTCGTGAAAGACGGGACTCAGAAAATTTGTATTCTTCCCTCTAGTGTTTTCCTTGTGACTATCACAATAGGCTGACTCATGATTGGGAATTCTAGAACATTACGTTGTGGCTGGTTAAAAAACAAAAGTTGAATTTATCTGGACCATCCTGTATCTGGACCATCCTGGATTGAACTGAACGGAACGGAACTGAACTGAACTGAACTGAACTGCACCAGTCTGAACCCACTTTCATTGACCAGAACACATTTGAACTGGATTGAACCAAAAATGAATGATGCGACCAGATAATGGATATTTTCCATTCCCTAAGTCATTGCTTCTAATGACTGCTCACATGCTACCCCACGCTATAATCCCTGTCCAATCACGATGGACTAATGTGAGACTTGGCATCTGCTCAAAAAAGGACTCAGATGTAATCCCAGGAAGAGTCTATTCAACAAAGACAGAGGTGTGTCTGTGTTTACGTGTGGCCCTCCCAGGTCAGGCTGATGTCAGTGTGGAAAAAGTGACGGCTCTCTGTCACATTTGTTGACAGTGGCTCATTCTGGCCAGAGTTTTTTTTTTTGTTTTTTTTTTTAGTTTTTTGCAGTCTGATGCAATGAAATTATCGGATGTGAGTCCCGCTTCGTCGTCTAAGAGGAGAATAGAGCTATGAACGAATGCGGTTACGCATAGGCCAGATTTCTTTTTTTTCCCTCAAATGGGGTGAGCTATTTCCAAACACTTGGTGACCCGGGACAGATTTTATAGAGTTTAGTTTGAGAATGGACGACATATGAATGGAAAGGAACTGGAAGTTGTAGTTCTTACTTGGAAATGAAGCCTCCACTCTCACACTTCCTTCGTGCGTCTGTGTTCTCAGGAAAGAGCAATTCAGGACGGTGAAGCACGTCCACCAGGACTGAGAGTTCAGCCTGCACTAACGGCCGTAAGCGATCCTCCAGAGCAGACACAATGTCCTGAGATACACGGACAGACAGAAAAACAAACACGCGCGCACACGCATGCACACAAGCACAAACAAACACACCAGCGCACACACACACACGTGCGCGTACACACACACACACACATACACACACACACACACACACACACACACAGAAGATGATAGTCAACTGATTGAACTTCACAACATCAGAAAATAGTGTGGAAACTGACACCTTGTTTCCTCTTTAACTGTCAAAGATAGTTTCAGCAGGGAAGTGGTACTGAAATGTGTACGTAAACAGACTTCCATTGAACCACCCACTGTGTTCAACACTAAAGTTGTGGGTTTAATACGTTCATTACCCACAAATGGCCAAGAGGCTGGCAGAGAATAGACTTCAATGGGTTTGGGGAACCAAAAAGGTGAACTTCACAACCTTGTCTACAACTCCACCCACAAGAGAAGAGGAGTGTAGGCGAAAAAGAAAAAAAAAAAGAGCCACACTGAAAAGTGGTTTACCACAAATGCCCTCCCACCACACACACACACACACACACACACACACACACACACACACACGCACGCACGCACACACACACACACACACACACACACAAAGAGAAAACAAACTTAGCACATGACCCTTGTCCACCCAGTCCCACACACTCTCCTCCCTTTCGGCTGATGAGCAATGCTATGTGAGAGAGAGAGAGGAAATGTGCAGGGGTGTCGCGGTCACACCACTGTCTGACAAGGGAGGAGGAATTTGTAAGTCATGAGTTGGACTTGTTTTCCTGAGAAATGTTCTCAACTGTTTGTAATGTCCAGGAGACACGCACAAAACTATCAAGGAAGGAAGGGGAGACTACTTACACCGCGCTGAAACTTGAGAAACGTCAAAATCATTCAAATGACTCACTCACTCATTCCCGCACTCAAAATGACCTCCAAATCACGCTTGGACCCAACCCTCTCCACTTCCAAATTCCCCCGTCAGGAAGGACTGTGGATTGGTCTTACAAGGGTGTTGTGGGTAATCATTGTCTGTTTGCTGGGGTGGGGGTGGGGGGGGGGGTCGTTCATAATGACACCTGACCGGACAATTTGACAACGAACCCAAATAAAGGAACGCACGGTATTGTACGGTGGTACTGTAGGAATCGTAAAAAAAAAAAAAACAGCTGCTGTGCCAATGAATTATTTAGTTTGTCTTGTCACACTGAAAAAGCGGGGCTAACACCCTTCTCCTATCAAACAACGTTCTTCAAGCAAAACCAATTTGACCTCTTCTCTGACCCCCCTCCATCAACGATTTCAGACAAGGTTCCTGGAAAAACAGTAGGACTGTCTGAGACTAATGTCTGACAATTCAGATTGATATATACATTACCAGTCTCTCAGTATCATCTAGCCTGAGGGAATTCTGAACTCAGGAGCGTCTGAACATGTTCCCCTCCGCAAAAGACTATTAATTCTGTAATTCTTTCGGTTGCTGGTTTCAGTTTCAAACATATCTCCATTTATTCAAATTAGCATCTCCTTCGTGTGGTATCGTAATGAATCCTCAACATGCCCACAGGGGTTAACTTCCTGGCCCTCACCTGTAGCCTCTCTATGATGTTCCTATAGTCTTTAGAGGTTGTCAGCGTAGAATCTCGTCTTGACGCGTTACGGGCGGACAGTCTCCAGTTCATGATGGTCTTCTGAACTACGGTATTGGACTTGACGAAGAGGTTGTTTACTTGACTGTCCAGATCCACTGGGATGGCAATGGCTCTGCTCTTGGCTGTGTGGAGACAATAAAATACATATACTGATCAGGATCTGATTGGTTCAGTTCTAGGAAGTACATGCGCCGCTGGAGGCACGTCCAAACACTTTTCCGTCGGGACGAGACACCAAAGCGTCTTTTGCAGTCTTGATCTTTATCTACAGTATTTATCTACGACTTTATCTTCATCCCCAAGTCTTTACCCCCCAAAAAAAAAAAAAAAATGACACAACCATACAAAATAAGGCAATCTCAACCCAAAGCATGTACAAGAAACAAATGCTGGTAGTGATCCTGGAAAGAATGTCTGTGCAAGACCACGGTGGATGCCTTACCCACGTCAGAGAGCACTTTGATACAGCTCTCCACTGAGGCCTTCTGGGCAGGCAGGAGCCAATTACAGTGATAGACTCTGAAGACCCCCTGCAGGAGCTGGACAAACACTGGCTGACGCGTCTGCAGCGGAGCGGAGAGGGGGGGGGGGGGGATAAGAGAAGAATGAGTGGACAGAACAAGACGAAAACTGGGAGAGGAGAAACGAAAGAGAAAGGAGAGGGTAGACAAAAGATAAGGGGGTAAAGGATGTACCTGGAGCCAGATCGGGGGGGGGGGGGGGGGGGGGGGGGGGGGGGGGGCGGTTAAGGAAACGTAAGTGAAGGGGAGGTAGAGAATAGGCCTGACACGTGAGAGGTTACAGTAAAACCAAAAATTCCCACTGTTCTTTCTCCTCTCAACAAACTTTCATTTGATTTCGTTATAAACCAAGTGCTACACTAACACCATTCGGTCAACGTGCAAAGAATTTAGTCAATGTACCAATCCCACATCCCACTAAAAGTAAAGAAAAGACAAAAAAAAAAGGAAAAAAAAAAAACCTTCGCCCATTTTAAAAAATTATTTCAAACCAAAAGTAAAAAGTAAAATAATGTAAAATAAAGTACTTCTTACTAAAAAACACCTCTACCCAAATACTTTATAGAGCATTTAAAAACTAACATCTATTTTTGGACTAGTGATGTATAAAACATATTTTAATTCACAGCAATTAATCATGTATTTTAATGTTCAAACCATGTACAAACTTGAAAAAAAAAGAAAGAAAGGACAACACCACAAAAAAAGCATTAAAAAAACTAAGAGAGGTTAGTAACAGTCTCCAGTTCTACAGTTCAATGCCACCAGAGTAGAGGTCATTATCACCACTGGTTATGAATATATGTGTTCTAGAAGGGATGGAACATCTAAAAATATTCTAAAAAAAAAAAATTCTGTGCTTTTCTGGACTCACGGGCAAATATCTAAGTCACAAAACAGATCTAGTATGCCTGCAGGTTAGAAGTGTCACTTTTTAGCTTTCTTGAAATGCTTCTCCAGTCAGGCTTACTAGAAAATACAAAAAAAGTGTTTTACCATCACCATTACACTTACAAACACAAAACACACCCTGCGTACCCTAGTGCAGTCACAACACAAAAAAATACCTCTGTTATTTTGCCCAAAATGGATGCCTGTCATGAGAGATGTTGGGGGGAAAAAAAAACATTTCTGAGACGGTTTCAAGAAGGAAAGGGTTAAAATTAAGGCAGCAGTTTCGTCGTTAATTTACCGCAACAAAGAGAAAAAAAATTCTTTCACATCTGGTTGGTCTTATGTCAAAATCAGTCAAAGGGATGGCATCCTTTTTAATGTTTAAAGTACACCCATTCAAGTAGTCAAAACACTGCCATGGAAACACCAAAATCAATTACCATTTTTTTTTTTTTAATCTTGAAAAATAATGACTTCTTCTAAGAGACAGGTATTGCTGTTATATGCAAATTCACACTCACACACACACACACATACACACACACCTTCTCTATTCCCAAAAACAAAAAAGATGCCCCACAATTTCTGTGGAAATTCTGAGGACAAAATGACTGTTGGGATTTATGGACTGATTTCAACCTTGTGGTAATCTAGAGCCTAAAAAACTATGGCATCATTTTAGTTACAGTGGGTATATTCTATAAGGCAGGACTGAGAGGGAAAAAAAAAGAAAGTCAAAAATCCCAGAAGGCATTCTGGTGGGCAAAGTGGACAGCTGGATCGGCATCACTAGAGAAATAGACAGGGCACAAAAGTCATTTAGAAGGTGTGGTTACCCAGATCAGAATACAGAGGAAAGTGACACAGCCTTCCAAGAACACTGTCTTTGACCATAAAACACATCAGGCATTACATATTCTTCACACACAGGCATACACACACACACACACACACACACACACACATACTCACACACACACACACACACATACATACACACACATACATTAACACACATGGACACGCAGGCGCACACACACACACACAGGGACACATACGCGCACACACACATAAGTGCACATACGTACACACAGGCGCACACACACACACATGACCACGCATGCACACACATACAGGCACACACACACACACACACACACACACACACACACAAACATGATCACACACACACACACACACAGGCACACACACTCACACACAGGCACGCCCACAAACACAAACACACACACATACACACACACATACACACACACCAACCTAGAGCTCATGAAAGTCTGTGTGCTCATGGTTAGAGCTTGGCTAAGCAATAATAAGGGCTAAGTTGCGAAACCCAGATCTGGGAAGTGAGGCTTTTTAAGCCTGTCCCACACTGTAAGGAGTTCTTGGAAAGCTGTGACTCAATCCCAGCATTCAGCAATTTCTAAAGAAAAGGGTCTGTGTGGAAACCTGCAGCAGATCTCAGGAACTGATCAAGGACACACCAAAAACAAGACATAAAAAAAAAAAAATCTTGACCGATACTTACATACATGTGACGTGCGACCTATGTGGGAGGAAATGTGAGTGGAAAACGTTGACGTCCTTTTTTTTTTTTTTTTTTTTTTCTCGAGCATATACAAATATTTTTTCGAGCATGAACATCTGATTGAATATATAAAAACATTACACAAACAGGATATATTTATCTGACACACATTCTAGGTCAAATTCCAAATACTTCCCATCCTTTAACTCGGAACAAAGGACGGTCAGAACACGTGACATTGATTAAATGATCTCTAATGTGAATAAATATTGTGGACACAGTTTGGGGTTTTTTTTTTGGTCCATGAGGATCAATAAGGGATAGAGTACATAAACTTGGGCAAGCTTACAGAAAGTTTAACAGCGATTGCGGTTACCTGCAGACTGGTGCTTTGGTCTGAGAAGGGTGAACTGAAGAATGTAGTGACTATGCTCATGACGGTCTCTGTCACGTAACGTTCCAACGTGGTGTCGGCATGTTTGCGGTCACTTGTGTTGTTGCACACCTGATCACAATTAAAAACGGTAAGCATGGTTTCACCAGTCATGGTTTCAACTTCTCAGGGCACAATGGAAAACATTCATAAATAACGTTTCTCAGATGACCAAAGGAGCAATGAGTTGAAGCTACGATAAACCCGCAACATAAGACTCTTTCAGTAGCGTCATATGAATTACAAATGAAATAATATGTTTGGACTTTTCTTTAACAAAAGAAAGGAATTCATTTTTATTTTAATTCCGACCAATCTTGGAAAATGAGTTTTTTGTTTTAGTTTTTTTTTGTTTTGTTTTGTTTTACCCTGCATATATCAACCAGGAAGTTCTCAAAGAGTTTCCACATGTGATTGCTAGTGTAGATCTCCTTCATCTCAACCTCGGTGTCCACGTAACAATGGTTCAGAAAGTTAATGTAGGCAATTTTCACCTAAAGAGAAACACGACACCATTAACATTGCAAGCATACAAAACAGACAAATTAGGCCATTTCATGCAATGCTTATTGTTTATTTTTGTTAACCAGGGCTTCAGGCATTTGTGAAGTAGGAGTGTGTGTGATCTTTTACCACATACCTCTGCCTAATCAAGAGATAAAAGGATACTTTTAAAAAATGTTAACATCTGGAATACTGAGCCCTGATTACTAGTAAACTGAGCATCTATTCTTCACAAACACTCTGCCATATTCTGGGAATGCTTTTTCGGTAGAGGTTTTGTCTAAAGTTAGCACGTGCGCGCGCGCACACGCACACACACACACACACACACACACAAACACACACCTCAGGGATGCAGTCTTCATGTGTGACCACGCGAACAATATCATCCAGTGGTAGGAGTGAGTTACACTTGATCTCAGTGTATACGTTCTTGCCCTCAGTGCAAACAGCTAGCAGCTCCACCAGGTGGATGTGGTACATCAGCTGGCTGTTTTCATCCATACGGTCCCTCTCCGATCGCATCATTTGCACCAGTGTTTGGAAGGAAGCCCTGTCATTGTAGAAGACCAGCACATCCTCCCCAGAATTCACCAACTAAAGAGACAAGAGAGAATAGGTTGGTGTTAAGAAGAAAAATTCCAAATTTGGAATTTTATTTCATTACTTGGTTACCACTGAAAACTTAATTAAACAAGGTGAAGGCCTCTTAATCTCTAAATCGTGCAGGGAGAGCGGAGCAAGGGAAAAAAAAACAAGATCCCAGACTCTAAAACGGTATGTGGTGGAGTGATACTTTCTCCTGTGCAGTGGGGTTCTTTGTATACACACAATCACGACGAACCTCTGCCATGACAATATCCTGGCACTTCTTGATGAACTTGTTCTCAGCCTTGACGATGGTCTGAAGGAACTTCAGGTATTGAACGTGACGGCCGTGCGTCTCGATACAGTGGACAAAGTGTTGAACCACCCTCTCGTTGATCTCACTGCACAGCTGGAAGTTATTCATGAAAATGTGTTGCATGGTGATGGCCTCCAGAATCTTCAACATGGAAAAGAAAAGAGCACAGCGTTAGTCATAAACTGCATCAGTTCCTCTAATGCATGTTGCTCAAGCTTTTCAGCTGGAAACACCAGGTGTTTCACATATTGTTTAAAGGACTGATCTATCATTCCAGAATTTGTCAAATGATCCTAAAGACATCTAAGCTCTTAGACATTCGTGTTCTATCTGGATCAAATTTGCTAAAGGTCAGTGAAGCCCTAGAGAGGCCTCTAAAAGCTTGTTTCAACTCCTGTTCTCAAAATACTCATAATATCAGTTAGGAGCTCAGGTTTTCCTGGAGAGCTCATCCCAGGTTCGCTGTGCTCACCCCTGGGTTGAGAAAGAGGTTGATGTGCTTGTGGAGAAGGGCCTGGTTCTGTTGGTTCCCTGCACAGAAGTTCTGGAGAAACTCATGGGCTAATTTCATGATCTCCTGCATGCGAACATCTTCCCCCTGGAATGTCAAAAACGCAGAGATATTGGTTCTGTAATAGTAACTTAGAACCCTCTGAATTTGAACCAAATCATGTGTGAAATTATGTTGGTTTGAAGAAAAACTACTTTAAATTGTCAAAAATAATTCACAGCTGGAAACATTTTCCTTTTTCCGCCTACTGTTGGTACATGCTACAAACCATACCAGAGACTCCAGAGCTATCTATATCTGAAGCCATCATGACCAAAAAGTCTTATTTGTTGATGGTTTTCTACCAAAACCGTAGAAGCTAAATTGGAAGAAGTTGGCACTGTTGGTTGTAGTGAACATTTCATCGACTCAGAATGAAAATATGAATGAAAAACATGCTTTTGGTGACAAAGGCAAAGCAATAACATAAAGAAAATACTGCATATGGATCATAAAGAAATTAACCCATATATTTGCCTGACTGAAATCTACTATAAGACTAAAACTCAAGAAAATGTGTGGACACAGCAGACTAGGGCTAATGGTACATCTTTTGATGAAAGTTCATGAACATAATGTGCTTTGTCATTCCTGTTAAAAACTTTTTAATTATATTCAGCTAAATTTGGGTTCATTTCCACTCACTGACTATTATGTGCAACCATCACTACCAGGACAGGTTCAACAACATAAATCTGTTGTTGCTACAGGCAAAAATTAAACTGACAGTTAAGTCAGAGTGTGAACTTTGCTTTGGCACTGTCTTTCACTTAAGTAGCCCAATTCATACTTTTAGTGCAAAAAAAGAAGAAGAAGAAGAAGAACAAAGCTTTTCTTGGGAACTACAATTCCTGGAATGATAGTTCCACCTTAGAGTTCTGGTAGGGCACAGATGGTTCTAATAGTGGGAAAGGGGGTCAGTTCATGCCAAATGGTTGTGGCAGATTGATCACCTTCTCATAAGGAATCTGTAGCAGCTCCAGGACCACAGTATGAGCCCCCATGTTTCTGAGCAGACGCTGTTGCTGTTTCCTGCTCTTCTTACCCGACGCTCCCTCTTGGACACACAGTTTACTGAGCCGCAGCAGGATCTGCATGGACGGGAAACAGTGCTTCACTTTTCAGATAGGTCTTTATGTAATTGTTTAGAACCTCACAGCAATAGCAAACACTGAAATGAATGTTCTGTTCCTATGAGAGAAAAGACAACACATTTGTCCTACACTTTAACAGCCTGACAAAAAACAATCAAAAACAATTTTACCTCCTTAACGACCCTGTAATTGTAACTGCTGGTGCTCTCGGGCTTCTTTTTCTCAGAAGAACTTGAATCGCCCTGCATGAGGAGCAACCGTTTACTTAGTGGTCATGAAACGACGTCAAGCCGTAGTGAAAAAGAGGCGGTCATGACAGAGTCATCACCTTTTTCTTGTGATCCGACTCTGAAGGCAAACCATCTCCTCCATCCATTCCCTCGTCCCCTTGCCGTTTGTACACCCATAGCTCCGACTTCTCCACAATGGAGCGCAGCTGGTCCAGGTCAGACTTGATCTGTTTGTAATTGTCTACATCTTGGCTGGTCACCAAGAGCTGGACCTGGTTGATGGAAGTCAGGTCTAAGGTCATGATTTAGCAAAGTGTGTAGTAAAGTTTTTAGCAAACATTAATGGTTTGAGCAACCCCCCCCCCCCCCCAAAAAAAACCCAAAAAACAATAATAATATGGGTGGTTAGTTAGGGATGTTGTCATTAGCCAATGACAGATTACTTTACTGGTTTTGCAAAAGTGAACAATGTTAAAGTAAGCTAGAGGCTAAGATAAACAGCACATTTGCTAAAGGAATTTTCAATCCACTTCTCATCCTCTGATGCTATACAAGAGGTCACGCTTTCAAGATTCATAATCATCAAGGGGAGATGCATCACATGCACTGTGGTGAGATGTCAAACTTTGGCCTGCTTGTAAATACCTGTTTGAATGCCATCAGAACTTCCTGTCTTTGGCTAAAATGCCTGAAGAGCAAGTGAAGAGCTCCAGAAACCAGAGGAGGGTAGTCATGCATGGTGAGGTGGAGAAGAACCCTCAAAAAGGTTCTCCCTCCATGGTCATCCAAGTCCAAGGGTGTGTTCTCCTCACTGGTTAAAGAAGAACAAAATGGTATCTCAGACACACACACTTTTGAAGTCACCAAAGACAAAAATCTCTACATCCTCACTAAAGTTCCTCTCTGAGTTGTGGTCATTTTTCTTTCAAATCAGCTCAGAAAATGAACATTGGAAATCAATAGATACGTTGGAGTGAATAGACAGAAATTTCAAATAATCTCCTGAAGAAACAAATTGAAAGCAAACTGATCCTCACTCTGATCTTTACTCATAGTTCTTACCTGCCACCAAAAATTCCTTCAGCCTGCTCCTCAATTTTCTCAAAGTCCAGAGCTCCTGGCCAAACAGGAAAACACTCACGTAACATGGAAACAAATGAACTATTAAAAGAACTGAACAAAACAAAATAGAACACAGAACCCACCTGGTATGTTATTAAGCCCATCCTGATTGGTCGAAGGTATGTCGGTCTGAGTGTTGCTTTCGTCAAACTCCTTCTTGAAGATGCACAAAAGGCAGGAGATCCTGTAGTCCAGCCTGACGTTTAGGATAAACTGAAAGAGGCCATCATAACCATGTAATCATGCTCCCTCTTTCTCTCTCTCTCTCTCTCACACACACACACACACACACACACACACACACAATTACACAGCTACATGAAGTAAATATATAACCAAGAGGAAAGTCAGCATGTGTCTAGTGCAAAAAATGGTTCTCCATTACCTGAAGGATCTCAATGATCTTGAGTTTTGTGTCCATCACAAGGATATCCTCTTTCTCAGGTTCAGTCTGGGTTTTGACCACATCTCCATCTGGGGGGCTAGTAGGGGTTGTGGGTAGAAACCCACCTCCCCTCAAAACCACCTGCGTCATCAGCTCCCCCACACCATGGATCGACCTCATGACATTGCTCCCTGAAATAAAGAGAGACGATTTCCTGACCAAAGTCAAAACCTTTACCAGTTATGTGTGTTTGATGCTGCGCAACTTGTCTATAAAGAATGTGTTAATTCAAATCGGGATTCGGTTTGTTCCATACCTTTGCTCTCATCACCCTTCTCCATTTTGTTGATAGGATATATGGTACTGACATGAACACAGTCCAAAATGGCCAAAAGGATCTTAGTCAACCGCAATAAGTCATTAAAGTTGTAGAACCCAAAGTAAATGAGATTTCTTGCCAAGTTCACAACCTAAACAGACGAATGAGTCATATTAAAGATTTAATATGTAAAACTGTTTCTGTAATGAGGTCACATTACTGGAACTTCCCCTACGTTTGATGGGAAACTGACCTCAAAGGTGAGTTTGTTTTTCTCTTTATCAGAGAAGGGCACATTTTGGGAGACCACATCTCTCAAGTAGTTCTCCACAAAGTCCATAGTGAGAGCAAAGCGTTCTTTAATCTCGTCTCTAGTCGTGCCATCACTGTCATAGCTGTAGGGTCCAGAGACATCTCCATTAGCAAAACTCAGAAGTATAAATCACAACAGTAAACTGTCCATCAGCAACAAAAACAAAACTCTTGATAATGATGAACAGAATATAAAAAAACCCCAAACAAATAAGAAGAAAAAAATCTACATACTCATCTATAGCAATCTTGGAGGGGATCTCAGACCACAGTCGGGCATACTTCACTGGCGTGACCTGCTCCTGGGGGTCACGGTCCACGTGCATGTGGAGCATCAGACGGCAGAAGGAGGCTCTGAGGTCATAAGGCAGGTCCTCGTCTGACATGCAGCGCAAGATAAGGTCCACATCCAACTGTCCCGAGATCTTATTGATGGCCAGGTACTGCCGGTCCAGACACATCCGGGCAAACAGATTCAGCTGATACCTGGAAAAAAACAAAAAAAAAACAACAGATCAAGGTAATCAGGGGCTCACTGTGCTTTAGCTAACAGTTTTGTAACTGTTCTTTAAACTTTGTAATCGTCCTTAAAGTGAAGAGCGGCTTTATCGTTGGATTTAACTGTGAGTATGGTTATCTTGAGAGACCAATATAAATAAGTAAATAAATGAATGAATAATACACATTTCTGCAAAGAATGTTTTTGATCAGTGCTTTTTTTTTTAACAGCATTACTATTTCACCTAACAGAAGACATTCAGGGGTTTGTTATTCATTTTCAGTTTGTACCTGATACTCTGAACATACTTCTTTCTGTTGTTTTATAGAACTAAGAAGTCTTCATAGAATCGCCTATCCTGTTCTTTTTTGAGCAGGTTATATCTTTCCAGAGAAATTATGTCATTCACGATATCATATCATTTACACTCATATTCATGTGATGATGGCTTGTAACATCTTGTTCTTGTTTGATAAGGTCTCATGATAATTCTCCTTGCTCGAACTTGAGATTTATCAGATCGGTCAGATTTTATCAGACCCGAGCTTGACGTGGTTTCAAGACTGCTTGCCCTATGTACTTTCCTATTTTACAACTCTCTTCTACAGAACAATCTGAGCAATATTGTTTAATATAACCTTTGAGTGCAGCATTCATACATTCACTCATTTACTTCCTCATTTCACTCTTGAGCACTTTGTCGCCAAAACAAGCTCATGCCCTGTCCATTCAGGATCCGTTGTTACACACTGGTGGACTGATGACGGTAAATCTCACCTGTAGTAGCTAATGACCTCTTGGTCCTCCTTCTGGCCCTCTTTGGCATCCTGGGCCAGCTCGCGGATGCTCTTGCTGCGGATCTCCTTGCAGCTGTCCTTCCAGAAGAGCCACACCTCCTCCTCATCCTCTTCAGACTCCACGGGAGCCTCTCCAATGGTCACTGCTTCAATCTCAAAGCGTGACAGCACTAGCCTGGAAGAGAGAGAGAGAGAGAGAGAGAGAGAGAGAGAGAGAGAGTGACAAAATCCATACAGTTATAACACTCATGACATGGCTGGCCGAAACATACATCGAGCCTGTTTACGAGTCATAAATCATGATTTCTCGAGGAGGCATTAGACATTGTGACCATGTGAGTGTTATTACACTCCTTTTGGGGGCCTTACGGAAAGAAGAATATAAATATGGTCTATTTTTATAATTCCCATTATTACATTACATGGCTTATGAAACCAATTAACCTATATACGGAACTGTTTTGGGAACACGGACTTTGTGTAGCTTAGGGAGCCTACAGTTGCATTTGTAAGCCACCACTAGTGCACAATGCGTGTCATTAGATTACTATTGTCGCAGAACTGCGTGGTCATGTACGGTCATTATGAGCGTGCTTACTTTGTTTCTATTAGGATGTCAGCATTGGCGGGGTCCAGCACAGCATTACAAATGAGCTCCTGTGTCACAGGAATGGACTTATTCATAGACACACACAGATCTGACAGATAATCCAGAAACCTGGACAAAGATTTGGGAAGAACACAAAGATAACAAAAACATTAAAAGAAAACACATTGTCTTCGACTGGGAAAGAACTGTGATTCATGTCTGTATTCCCTTACTATTGACCAGATGTATGGCCAACTCTAGTAAGATCTATCAACAGTCTTTGTGTTGTTAAACAAAATAATGAACAAGCCTGTGCATTAGACATGTACTACACATTTCCTCCACAGTCCCTCATAAAGGTATGACAGGAAAGTACTTCTGAATCATGTCACAGAAACTTCTTGACTTCTTCTTAAAACCAGAAAAGCCAAAAACATCAGATCGTATCTAGTCGTATCGAGGCAGCCGCTGCATCATCTGTTATATTATTAGATCTGTTATATTATTTCTGCATTCCCTTTGCACTTCTTACATTCAATGTTTTTCAACATTCAGTATATTTTCTACCTCTGTTAATATATTTTTATACTACATTCTATTCTACTTTGCACATCCTACTTAATATTTCAGTATTCGTATTTTCTGCCTCTTTTAATATATTTCACATTACATTCATAGTATTCCCTGTACATCATTCAGCTCCTTGCACTGTTTCTTGATTTTTGTTTGTGTTTCACTACTGTTACTATACACTGTACTTTAGTGTTGTATCTGAATCTGTATGTTGGATTTCTATGTTGGATTTGTATGGTGCACCGAAGAAAAATTCCTCGTAGAGATAAACCGACTTGGCACTGAACTCAATTTTGATTCTGATTCCGATTACGGCCGTTGGTCACGTTAACCGGACCTTGTGACTTCCCGTTCGTTTGTCAGCGTGACCCCTGCCGCTCCTTCCTCTTACCTGGGTTCCCGATTCTTCCTCACGAGGCTGACGAAGGTGTCAATCTCAGCGGCAGTGATGTGCTTCTCTAAGAGCTTTCGATTGTTGTGCAGAAGGGCAGTGATGGTGTCCTCTGCGAGGACGTCATACCCAATCTGTTTCTGCATAAAGCGAAACTGCTTGGCTATGTATTCCTATAGGAGAGAACACGGTAAGAAAAGACATCAGTTTCCGTCTTTCTTAAGGTCAGTATGTACTAGAGTGAAGAGCAGACACCCAGAGGTCTATAGGAATTTTTAATTATGAATATGATAGCAGTAAAGAAACATGTTCAACTTTGGTAACTTTCATGTGGCACTCGTCACGTTGAACCAACAGCACTGTTTGACTGAGACAGGATCGACGGGGCAAGAGGTTGTTAAGGGGCGTGTTGGAGAGGATGAGTGTAAATGTTGAAAAAGTGTGAAACCACAGGAAGAAATAGTCTAGGTTGAAAAACACAGATAATATCATGATTTGTATGATTAAGTTTGAGAGTAGCAAGATGAAAGCCAGCTCGATCGGATTAAGAGGCTCTCAGAAAACACGCATTTGAACCATATGCATAATTAACTTATCTCTGGAACCTCTGACCCAGAATTTTTCTCATGAACTTTATTCAATATCTCTGGCCGATAAACCATGACACACATGACGCCTTGTAAAAATGGGCGAGATAATGAGGATCCGTTCCAGCTCTTCTGGCGTCCAATGTACAGTAATCTTGATTCAATTAACCAAAGACCTAATGGTCAGTGAACAAATTCAAACAAGTATGTTAGTGTTGGTCTAGACAAAAACTCTCTAGAGGAAAACTCAAAAAGTCTCTAAGGAATCCCCAGGATTGGAGCAGAGCAACTCCAATCAAGAGAGGTTTTTTTGTTTGTTTGTTTTACCCGTTGAGGACAAATGCTCCCCAGAGGACTGAGGAAAAAGACTAAAGGCCGCATAGGGTTCAACTGGCACACCCACCTGGTTCTTCCTGTAGTCCTGTTGAGAGTGGCGCAACACTCGATAGCACAGTCTGCAGATGTGCCTGAAGGGGGCGTGTCTCTGATCGCCCAGCTCCTCCAATCGCAACATGGGACCGTCGCCACTGTCAGTGAAAGGTGCCTGCAGCAGCTTGAAAATCTATTTGGGAAGATGAGATGGATGAAAACTGAGAAGCAAGCAGGTGGAAGAAAAATACTGAGTTAGGAGAACGGGTCTAAATAGACATCACAAGATTGAAACCCTGTCTTTGTCTTCGTTTATCATTGGTTAACAGCTCAGGGGAATTCCGTATTACTTCAGATTGACTCAGAACAGAGAACTATGCCAGTTCAAATGTAGTTAAGACTGAGTTCAAACTCAGCTCTTACCTGTTTGAGGATGTTCTGTTCCCTCATCAGTTTCTGCCTCTCACGATTTGGTTTGTTGACCATAATCTCCAACACATCCTGACCACTATTAGGGATGTCTACCACGAAGAACACTAGATCCTCCAGCAGCTTGGTGACAAATCTGTCACACAGAACAAAGAGCATCATGAATCTCAAAAGATTTTATATCATACGTAACCTGGCAGCAACTTCACTCAGGATCTTTAATGGACAGGCAAAAAAAGACCAGAAGGCAAAGAAAAAAAAACAGGGAAGCCTAACACCCATTCACACCCCACAAAACATGTAATGAAGATTATACATGCTGTTTGGGTAAACATCATTTAGCAACCAGGAGCTAGATATGAAGGTCAACCCTACCTCCTCTCATTCTGGGTAATGGTGCCCTTCTCCAATTTGCCTGCAATGGAGGCCAATACTTTACTGGCGTCGTTGGCAAAGTCTAAGTCTCGCACTTCTGCTGGAGGGACTGGCACTATGGCAAAGGCCTCTTTATCTTCTTTGACTGCAGATGTGCCAATCTGTGAGGAAAATGTATGAGCTATACAGTTAGTCCTGTAAATATGTTTAGCATACTACTGTTTCTTGTAAAGCAATCAAATAGAAACAAATGTGGCGGTCTTCCAAAGCCACAACAGACTATGATAAACCTGCTCACCCTAAGCATGACTGGTTTTTCTTCCTCCTTGTCGATGGGGTTGTTGGTACTGTGGACCCATGTGTTGGTACACAGATGCCTAAGTCTCACATAGGAGTTCCTGAAAGGAAAAGAAATATTTTCTCTCAAGTTGCTATACACATCTCTCAGACGCTGAATTCAAAAGCATATTTATCGAGATTAAGACGCAGAGTTTTATGTAGTTAAGACTTCGTGACACTAAGATTGAGTACAGTCTTTTGTGTAGCCAGCACTGTCTGACAATGAGATTGAGCTCAATATTTCAGGTAGTTTGTGCTGTTTTTGTTGCTTAATATTTCAGATTTGTGCAAGCAAGCCATGTTGCCACTTAAGGGATAATTTGCTGTCAGTACAGGCTGAGGGAAGGTGGGCATATATGGAGTCATAGATCATTAGTAGTCATGGGCAAATGTACATTAGTGAAAACCATTTAGAACTGAACAGCAACTCTGAGTCACATACATTATAGGAGCAGATTGCAGTGGACTGCTACTGGAAAGAAATAACTCTAAACTGGTTCCAGGCCAGGTTCTCAGTTTCAGGGCCAGTTGAGGTCACGCTCCACAAACTTTTTTTCCAAGAGGGAGTGATAGAGAGAGAGTGAGAGAGAGAGAGAGAGAGAGAGAGAGAGAGAGAAAGAATGAAAGAAAGAAAGAAAGAAAGAGACCATAGTAGTATTTTTAGAGACAACTGGATTAATTTCACCATTTACAAGTCCTTGAAATCTTCTAAAAAAGACATGGACCAGGGTCGGCCCATTAATGAAAGGGCTTTTGAGAGCAATTATGTTAAGGAAATAAAAAATGACAAAAAAGCTGCCAGTAGCGGCAAGGCCAGGAGGCTCTCTCATTCCATCACCCAGCCAATGCAGATCATGTGATAGTGACCACTAAAGTGAAGATAATTATATCAGGGTTGACAATTCTCCTATAGGGGCAGCTGTGAGACCCAAATGAAAGCCTCTTTATTTCTGATGACAAATGTCATAGGGGACCAGTTCTGCCACAATGGAGAAGTTGAGTAAAGTCCCTATTTTAATATAGCACAGACGTGTCTAATAATATCTTCTCTAGATCAAATTAGGACTTAAAAAAAAAAAAAAAAGAAGTCAAAATTCAATTTCAACTTCGCTTCAGAAAAAAGAAAAAGGCAATGCTTCCATCTTCAAAAACATTGGTGAAAATACTGAAGGAAGCTGAAATAATAAAAAGGTTAATAAAAAAAAAAAAAGAGTTTAAAAGAGTTAACGCCATTTGCAAACTGGACTGAGCACAAACATTGGACTAAGCCGACATTGCCCGGGGATAACGGAAACGGCTCGGGTCACGCACCTGTCAGCTATTAAAACACTTATTGTTCCTCTAAATCACCTTTGCTGGCTCTATAGAGCTCGGTAAACTTAGGCTTATGAGGAAATGTCACCTCTCACACATACACACACACACACACACACACGCGTACGCACGCACACACACTTTTTTCCACACCACACGCATGCATCTGTTCACACCATTCACTCTGACAGAGTCATTGAGTTCACAGTTTCACACAAACACACATACAGCTGAAAGGAAAAAGGTGTTTGGATTTCACCTTGGTCCAACCCACTTCAGGGCTGCTGAGTTCACAAAGCACACACAGACACACAGACAAACACACACATGCGCGTGCACACACACGCACACGCACACACACATGCACAAACACACACATGCATACTACAGACACTAGACACTAGCTATATTCTTGGATCAGTTGCGTAATCTGCCGTTTGCCTAACAGGCTTACCTTTGTGTGTGTGTGTGTGTGTGTGTGTGTGTGTGTGTAAGTGTGTGTGTGTGCGCGCTCACTGTAATTAGTCACGCCTAAAGCCAGCCTGTATCCTGATGACAGGACAGAGTGTTGTGGGGGGGGGGGGGGGGGTTGGGTTATTTCAGGTAAACCGTCAGTCGACATCAAGCGTAACACTCACATACCTGATAACGTGACACACAACAGCCTTTAGTTCATGAGAACTGGGCTCTTATCTGATAAAAACAATGACAGCAACAGTTTGGCATTGCTATGCTAAAACACAACATGGCTTAGGGAGACTGCTTTTTTCTCATAGCACGTGAGGCCATAAAAGATGAATGAGGGAGGATGTTTTTTTTGGGGCCGGGTGGGGGGGGGGGGGGCAGGTAAGTTATGCACAGAGAAGAACGTCTATCAGCTATGAACTACCGGGCTATGGCGTCACCTGTTCGCATGATCGCTGGAAACACGCCAAAAGAAAATGACAGATCATTGGACAGTCAGACAAACAAGTAAAAAAAAAATAAATAAATCAAATCAAATCAACCTAGCAGATAAAAGAGACTTTTAGGGCCTTTCCAGAAAGAAACCTCATGTTTAATATTTCTTTGGTAATGAATGGTTCCTGGAATTTTCCAGATCTTGGTGAAAGCCAAATCCGCATGGTGAGGAGACAAGACAGCTGATTACTTAGTGTAAGAAAGATTCTTTCCAGATGATTGCACATAAGACATAAGGGGGTGGGTTTTTTTTTTTGCGCAACAGTTGGCACATGTTTTTGTGATGGGAGACGAAAACGGATCGCTTCGTGAACGTGTAGCAACAACTTCAGGACCTAAAAAGTGTGAAAACTCTACCGTTACCGCAATTTCCTGATTCATGTCACACTGGGACTTTCCTGAAGTTGATGAGATGGGGAGGAGAAAAAAAAAAAGAAAAAGAAAAGAAAAATAAAATTCAGAGGAATTTGGAATCTGTCTCGCACGCAGACGCGCTCTCACACTTGAACACCCACATGCCCTCACACAAACATTGTTTCTTTCACTCTCACACACACACACACACACACACAGTCTTGCATAGGCATTCTTTAACCCTCTCACAGGCGCACATAGGTTGCACGTATATATGCACGAACACACACACACACACACACACACACATACATTCTCTCTCCTTCTCATTTTCACACTCACACTGCATGCACACAAACACACGCGCACACACACACACACACACACACAAATGCAAGTCCCGCCCAACATGAGATAGGTTTTTGTGGTAAGAGAGCAGGCACCAGAAAAAAGCATTGTGTGTGTGTGTGTGTGTGTTTGTACATGTGTGTGTGTTTGTGTGTGTGTGTGTGTGTGTGTGTGTGCGCGCACATACAGCCGCAGCAGATGGTTCCAGTCTTTCATTTCTCTCTTATTCTAAGAAATGTGACGCATTTGAAAACATGAGAGAATTAAGAGAAACAATTAATGAAAAAGAGAAATCTAAGTCACCAGACCACCAAACATTTGCGCTCTGCCAAGTCCTCATATGAGTGACATAAAAGCTTCATGTTTCCAAGAAGAGAGGTCTGCGTCAGACCCCCTGCTTACCCCCCGACCCCTCCCCAAATAAAAAACCACAGCTCTACAAATAAGAGACTGCCTGCTCAGTTTCCTATGATGCAAGACTGTATGACACCCCTGTATTTTGGGTCACGATAACGAGCAACATTACAACACTTCTGACCTCAACATTCCCAAACACATTATTCTGTCTATACCCGAAGGGACTAAGGTGAGCTGCGAACACGTAACTCTTCTGAGGAAAGTGTTGAAGTCAAGTCTTCACATAGTTCTTCACTGATGGAGAAAAATAGTTCTTCTCAATTTGAGTTGTGCAGCTCTGAGATCCTAGTCGAGCCTTTCCCGAGACAAGCCGCTGGGGTCCTAACCTTAACCCAGGGCGGGCTGGGATCCAGCCAGACAGTAAAGTCATCTCGGCAGTCTGAGACTGGATCTCAACAACAAGACCAGCAACAACATTCTCCTGTTTCCCTCCATCTGCAGGTGGCACGTGACAGTCAGCGGTACGTCGCTGACACCCAGCCCTGAGGTCTTATCCTTGACTCCACAACCCCCCCCCCCAGGCTGATCTCAGCTACTCGTTTCTTCTCTTTCATCTCAGAAAGGAAAGCTTTCATGTGAATGTTCCCACAGGGCCTTACAAGGTCTATACGAACAGCTCCTGGTTTTGAGATGAATCACAGAGGCAGTTGGGTTTGTGTTGATCGCACCAAAGCCGTTTGAATGTAAAAACCGGCTTGATAAAATGACTAGTCATGATTACTCTTTTGCTATAATCCGGTATCTACCTGGGCACAAGAGAGTCTCCCCCTCTGAGAGTGGTAGGGTCCAATTCGAAGATGGAGGAGATGTCGTTGCCATCAGGAACCGAAACGAGGGTGTACATGACTTTCTCATTGGGGGCACGTAGTCGTGCACGTAAGGCCTCGTGCTCTAAATCCAGCTACGGAGGGAGAGAGAGAGAGAGAAAGAGAGAGACAGAACGCTGTCACCATGCCAACCACAGAACCAATCAGCCCTATCGCTTTGTGATCAGCATCAACAGCACCATAAGCAGATTCAGTTACAGACACACACAGAGTATGAGCATATTCTCAAAGCCTTACCTAACACAGCAAAGACACAACGGAATGAACAGATACCGTCAGATCACATGGACAGAGGCTGTTAAAACATTTCTGATCTAGCTCCATCGTTGATAAATTAGATGCATGGGTCTAGGTTCTTTATTTTTTCTCTTGCACGTTTGCTGAACTATAAGACTGAGCTTTGCCTTGGTAATGAATGACAGCAGAAAACCGCAGCAGGAAGTAATGAAAAGATTGCCAATAACTTGCTCAACTATAAGATTATAGTTTCACATTGAACAGTAAGTTGTTCATTGAAACAACCACTAAAATATCCTCTAGCAGGTTAAAAGATAATTGGACCACATAAGTTATTACCATCATTCATCTTTGTAGCTTTTGCTTATCATAATTGAGTACAACGTAATTAAGGTGATATTAATTGTACAATGAATATGAGAGAAGACTATGCAATCCTGACTTGAAAAGCAGAATACACCAAGTGTGGCATCTACTAACACCACTCAGACATATACTGCCACCTAAAGGTCAAATCTGTTACTGCAAGTGCAACATTTATCTTATAATGCCACTATGTGGCAGGTCAGAGAAACTACAATGTCTTAAAAGTCTATTTCAAATGTATAAATAAAAACTTGACAGTTACAGATAAACTGGCGAAAGGTTTACTAGACATTTGGCTCTGGGGAGTTCTGTCATATCAGCATTATGAAGTATGTTACGAGTATAATTCATTAGAAAGGAATAACTCAGTACATCCTCCTGGTTGCATCTTAACCTGCTCGGCTCGAAAATTCAAAGTGATTCTTGCTCTGTTTCTCCTCATGATTGAGGGATTATCAGTTTTGTTTCCCTGGGGTTCTGAAAGGCTCCTTAGCCCTGCATTTTTTAAAAATCCTTTTCACTTTTCAAAGTCAATACACAAAGTAATAAGATATATTGAATGAAGAACACTAATATGAACATGTGCATGCATGCACAGACAGACACACACACAAACACACAAATTTCCAAGAGGTTGATTAATATGGCGGGATGAGGGATTAGGATAGATCACTGAGTAAGAGGTCAGAGATCTAAGAGATGTCAAGAGTAGGGGTTTGATTTATGAGGGTGCCGTTCCAGGGAAAAACAGAGGTAAAGTACAGGGCATGAGCCTAGAGGAATGGAAGGATCATGAGGTACATTCTGGAACACATTCTGTACAACTGAGCAACAGTACCTGAAAATTAAAGGGTATAAAATCCGCCACCTAGAACAGAAAAACAAAGATCCAGCCAGGAGCTGAGTTAAGCGCGTACACAAACAAGAGACAGACATGACAGAGATAAAGCTAAAATATAAGCCAACAGCCAAAACAGAGATAGGGTTTGGGCTTACTGAGGAACGAGATTCTTGGCATTCTTCTTCGTAGTCTGGGTTGACCTACCAATAACAAAAAAAAAACCAAACAAAAAAAAAACAACCCATACACACACACACACACCACACGTACAAATTTGAAGACGTAATCAGTCGGGGTCTGTTGGGGCCTTTTTTTTTTTCTTTTTTTTTTAAACACTTCACTTAATTTCAGTGAGAAACAAAGCATCAAGAGTTCACTGTACAAATCACATTCCTGCAGACAGATCTGCCCTACCATCTGTGACAATGAGGGTTACGATCTAAGCAGATATGGAGAGAGAGGGAGAAAGAGAAGGACCAACCTCACTCACCTCAGCCGCCAGGTAATGGCCAGTAGCCAGATGCTTAAACCTGAACAGGCTGTTCCAGTAGCCTGCGCCTCCTCTACAAGGGTCATGTTGAACCACCTGAGGGAGAGACAGATTCAAAACACAGATTACCGAAATGACCCTCAAAGCACAATGAATCATTTGTGTATGTGAGGAAAACGATTTCCTCTCTAGAATCCCAAACGGGGTTTTCATTGGCCGCAGTTTACCTCCACTTCCCACAATGCTTTGCTACTGGTGGCAGAGGTGGCGGACTGACGTCCCGTGGTCCGGAGGAAGACGTACTGTTTCTTTTTGTGCTCGTCACAGGTCAGAAATTTCTCTTGTTCGGCATGGAACAACCTGACTACGTCTCCCTGGCAACAAGACGAAAGAAACAGCCAATGTTAAGAGAAGTACTGACCGACACAAAGAAATACTGTCTTGGCGCTAGAAAAGGTTTGAAGGACATGTTTAATTTAAATGATAAATGATCACAATTGTAATGTTTGTACTCTGTCAAGGCCGTACTGACCCCTTTCAGTATGGCTTCCTTGTTGTCACTCCATTTCATAAACAGAACTATTTTCCAACTGGTGTTGCAGTTCACGGAGTTCACCTGGGAGTTTGGGGGGGGGGGGGGGGGGGGGTGGGGGTTGGTTGAAGTGCAAATGGAGGAAAAAAGAGGAGCATAGAGCAGTCTGGGTTTTGAGCTATGAACACGCCATCCATTCAAATTTCTGAGTCTCAAGTTTGGCAGAGTAAGTGACTCAAAATGAAAACGCCAGCATGTTAACCAGTCGTCTGTCTGGTGGGGTGCCGTTCTAATCAAACACGTAAAGACAGGCCATTCCAGTCTTTAACATCTATACCCCTACACGATACCAATTAACGCCACACTAACAAAAGGTTCTCCTGTGCAGAAAAAGACTTATCAAAAGATAAATGCATTAATAGCTGCTTTGTGTCTTGTCTCACGAATGTGACAGAGTCATTAATGGAGATAGTAACATATTCGGAGTCATTACGTTCCGTGCTATCTTTGCTAATTTGGTTGAAATTCTCTGTCAATATTGAATTAAGTGCTCCTGACAATGGTGTGGTTTTGAGATTCAAAGGAGTCGGGTTCAGATGGATGTCTGGACAAACCTCGTTGCATCCAGGGTTATCCACCAGCTGATGGCTGCTAGCATGAAGCGGCTGACCTGCATTAACAGGGTTCAAGACCACCTTGTCCCCGATCACCACCTGCACGGACAACACGCGAGTTTAACCGACTTAAACAAATGCTACAGTACACAGCTGAATTATATACGCTTAAGCCCAAAACATGCATTCCGACGTTCACACACAAAAACATGGCTCATGTCCTAAAATCACACATGCATATACACACTCGTACAAGCACAGACACACACACACTCCCACACACACATTTTTTAACCTCTATAAGCCTCCTCTTGCATCTTTAGTGTGTACAAATTCCAAGAAAAACAACACACACACACAGACATGCACACACAGATGCGCGCGCACGCACACACACACACACACACACACACACACACACACACACACACCCCTAAACCACCTGTTCCAGACTGCTCTGTCGGTTACTTAGCGCTGTGCATAAAATAAACAGATTCATGAGCATCTCAAGGCACCATTAGGAGGAGGAAGACTGAGGTGAAACCACAACAATAACAACAACTGCAGGGGCGTTGATAACTGCCATGCCTAAAACTCTCTGAACTGAACAAAAGCCCTTTCTACCGAGAAAACACTCAATCACTCACTAGCTGTAATACCTGCAGCCGAGCGAGAAAAAAAACAAAGCTGAACCAGGTAGTTATAAACGGTCTAAAACCGTGGGTTGAAACAAATTAATATCTTTAAATCATGCGAGGGATTTTTAAATATACTGACTGGACTACAGAAATCAAATGTGTAGTGTGATATAAATCTAATGTGAACTGTAACAAGGAAATGAATTATCATCGCCGACATCAATGTTTAACGTTTCATCTTGCGGCCTTCTGACGTAACGTAGCTATTTGTGTTACGTGTGTTACACTTTTAACCTGCCAAGGGGGCTATGCATCGGTTGTAAGTACGTATGATATACACTGCATATCATACATACTTACTGAAGTATATACACTGAAGTGTGAGGTTTGAGTATTGAGTATATGTATTTATGAATTTCGGTGACGGTTGGGTGTCAGTCCTGGCTGAGAATGAACAGTCAGAAAGCAGTCATTTATCCTGATGCCGGTTTAGACTGGTCCTCAGTGATTTCTAGATGTATGAGTAAGACGTAAAAGGATGGCAGCCCCTTATGACAGGGAAGCCAGATTGGTGCGAATTGAAAAGTGAACAGTGTCCAATGTTGCCTTGTGTAGGATGACTAACCAAACCTACACATTCATCGCCATATGGGACAAAGCATCCGTTCACTTCACAGGAAAGTAATGCCACACAAGAAGAGCACAGGACATTTATGTAGCTAATAACAGCTAATAACTTGCCTAAAGCAAAGACTATCTGTAAAGACTATCTGTAAATCTTAAGCAGAAGGAAAAATCAGCTGTCCCACACACACACATACATACATACATGCATGCATGCATACACAGACACATACATACACATACATACACACACACACACACACACGTACATACACACACACACACACACACACACACACACGTACACACACACACACACACACACATACACACACACACACATACACACACACACACACACACACACACACACACACACACACACACATACATACACACACACACACATAAACACACACACACACACACACATATACACACACACACACACACACACACACATACACATACACACTCACATACACACTCACATACACTCACACACATGCAGTGTGTGTTTCTTTAATGGTGTTAGGATAAGACACAGTCACCAAGAGCTTTGACATCATGTAAGTTTGGTTTGGCCCTAGTTTCTGTTAGCTTACGCAAAGACTATCCTCTGAGGACAAAAGCCCGATCGTCACAAACACTGATCCTCCCACGAGAAATGTCAGTTATGTGACTGAAGATCGGACAACATCATCAACCTCTAGCTATCCACCAGAGGATACTTAATAATGTTTGTTCGGATAAAACGTGCAAATGTTTCATTAGAAGAACAAATTCTAGAATTGTTATGATGCTGTATGTGGGCATTATAAACTATTCTATAAACCTTTATTTATTTAGTTCTTAAACAAACCAGTTGTTTACTAAAAACTTAAACAATTACAAATGATAAATGTATACTTTGCAGTCATAGTTTTGCATAATTTGCATGTTGTGATATTCAAATTCTGACAGGAAATTCTTTACTGTCCTTTTATCCTCTGTTAAAATGTAAAATGGGCTTGTAAAAGGTGCATCTTTGAATCTTAACTGGCCCACATACGGCTGTGCGTTGGCACTCACACTGTCTCCTATGGAGCGGAGCTTGTAGAAAGGTTGTATGTAGAACCAGGAGCCCTCGTTCCCAGCCGAATCCAACGTTACACGCATGGCATTCTTCTCCAGCAGAGCAGGTAGACGCTTATTCACAGTCAGGTACTTATTGCTTTTCAAGTGCAACAGCTGTGAGGTAGATCACATCAAACATTAACACAACACAAACACCATCCACACACACTCAGTGGGTACAATGCAGGGTGGGGTGGGGTGGGGTGGGGTGGGGTGGTGGGGTGGGGGGTTACAAAGAGGTCTAGAACATTCTGTAGCCTCCCCTTTAGACACTGACGTATAAATAATGACTTATTTACATAGGGGGAAAAATACAACTGAGGATTATCACGAGGCCTGTCATTTTGTAAAATGCATTAAACAAATAAGCTGATGCCATGTCATGTTAAAAGAGACTACACTATAAAGAAAAAAAAAAAATACAGGAAAATTATTCGTATGCAAATTCTAACGGTACACTGGTTCTATTGAGAAGATGGAATCAGACCATCTCCTAAGAACTACGCCAGTCACAGAACAAGGCTTGATTGATCTTTTGAAGGCCTCAGACCTGGATGACGTTCCCGTATTGGATGACCGTTCCAAGCAGCTTTCGGTTTTCTGACTCATTCTGTTTCTTTTCCAGATCAGCAGCGTGCTGGAAAAGACGTCCGACAACACGTCAATTCACACAGTCACTCAGTCCTTCAGAATCAGACGATGCATGGAGAGTCGCAGAACGCACTGAGCACGTGCAGAACGATCTTAAAGATATCAGCATTCAGCCTTTAAATCATTTAACGAAATCCTTCCTGTTAATACATATACTGTGGTGTCTCTTTACTTCCTATTTCGTTCACAAGTTTCTCGACTTCTTGGTGGCTGTTAAACAGGGCGTCCGTCAACTGACTGCATACTGATTGAATATTCATGCAGATAAACATCATGAATGAAATGGTGTGTGGTGTGTGTGTGTGTGTGTGTGTGTGTGTGTGAGAGAGTGTTTTTTTTTTCAGCAGCAGGAGGCCATGTTGCTGTTGGTGCTGGCGTTGGGAGTGACTGGAAAGCGGGGGAGAGTTGGGGGGGAGTGGGCCCACTCACATGCAGTTTGTTGAGGAGAACTGTATCTGTTGTGCTATTCCCTCCAGGTTTAGCTGCTTTCCAGAACTGCTTCTGAGCTGAGTATCTATTCATAGGACACAGCTTGAACAGACAGTCTGAGAAAAGAAGACAAAGAGAAAACAGACAGACACAGACAAACACACACACACACATATACACACACACACACACATATACACACACACACACACATATACACACACACACACACACACACACACATACATACATGCACACAGACACACACACACACACACACACACACACACACACACACAAAAGACAGCTTAGTGCTGTGGCTACTGTAACATCAGATAGCTAGTACACCACACTGATTAGCATGTCATTGACCTTTTTAATCGCACCATAAGAGTCTAAATTATACCGTATAGCAGAGCAGTTTCACAATGTCAGTTGGGACAGCAAAAAAATGCCAGGTACAGCATGACAAACACAAAGTAAATAAGAATGCTTGCATTAACCTTATCGCTCTCTTTATCAAACTTTTTTTTTCTTTTTCTTTTTTTTGTTTCACTTGTTGAACGATTTTGTGAACGTAGACACAAAATCGAGCGGCTCAGCTGTCCAAACTGTCTGGATGGAGAATTTTTCATGGAAACTCCCTCCGTGCGCTGCCTTAGATTTCTTTATTGCTCAGATCCTTGCTCCATAGTCTGTCAGCACGACTACCTGAGAGTCACACTGAGCTGTAGTGATTAGCTGTGACAGGAATAAAAATAACCCGTCCAGCGATAGCCGCGCAGAACGCGGCCAACCTGAGCGTCCGGGGATTAGCCGCCACGGGACGCGGGCTAGAAGAAGAGGGACGCGCGGAAGGAGGAGTGTGCGAAAAAAAAAATGGAGAGAAGGAGAGAGAGATATGTGAGCACAAAACTGGGGCAGTGGGAGAGGAGAGTAAAAAAAAAAAAGAAAAAGAAAAAGAAAAGAACAGAGAAGAGGGGAAGCAGCTGTTTGTTTAGTTCTAAGGAGAGAAAGAGAGAGTGATTTAAGGAGGAGATGTCAAGAAAGGGGCAGGTAGGTCAAGGATAAGGACATGAGGAGGAAGACAGAGAGGCAGACAGACAGACAGAGAGATAGGAGGAGATGGACAGATGGACAGAGAGAGAGAGAGAGAGAGAGAGAGAGAGAGAAGTGGGGGTGACCAGAGCATAAGCTCTGTGAAACTGAGCCAAATGAACTATACTGAGAAAGAGGGGGAGGGAGGGAAGGAGGGAGAGAGAGAGAAAGAGAGCGAGAGAGAGAGAGAGAGAGAGAGAGTGAGAGAGAGAATAAAGGATGGAGAGGAGGAAACTGAAGGGGATCTGTAGGTCAGGGTGAGGAGAGTCTGCGTTACAGAAATCACAGGAAGGCATTTGCTCCACATATAGCCTCTGTCATAACCATCAGCTCTCTCTGTGTTCCAGTGCAGCAAGGTCAATATGACATAATGCTGTTCAGAAGTGGACTTAACCCACTCGTTACTGGACCATGTGTCCAGGCCAGCACAAAAACGACAAATTCAGCAGGCCATTCCTCACATCAGCGCCAAACGACGTGACAGCATTTTAATCACGCTGTTAATCCACGAAGCACTTTGCAATGAAAATCAGATAGAACAAGTTGGAACCAACACGAATAGCACCAAGGCCCACTGTACCCTATACTATTTCTACAGTACCAGAGCAATAAGTAAAGAAACACAGAGAAAACCACAGAGAGACTAATTATTAACTACATCTCTCAAGACATGTTAAAGTGTGACAAACCACACTACTGTAACAAGGGCAGAAATGGTTACAGTACTGTTAACACTCTACTTAAGGAAAAAAAAAAAACAGAAAATGACCCTGTGCCCTATTTGCCCTGTGTTAATGTTTCTATCTTGGTGAACTCAGAAAAGCAACACAAATACATGGGACTAACACAAAAATGTTATGTCAGATGAATGCTTGGGCTGCTTCTATAAAACCCGAAGGAGGACTTTTATTCTAAAATCAGGGATAAAGGCTGAAAGACAGGCTCCATTTTTCACATACTTAAGCTTCCATCCCTCACATTTCCCCATTCAAGCTACAGCACCGTAAAAAAAAAAAAAAAAAAATCGTTCACACCAAAACTTGTATTTCAACTTTATATCAACGTGCTTCGAGGGAGTTTAGGGATCCTGCTCTGTATACAGTCAAATATCCTAAAGCAACAGCTCTGAGTGTCATAGCTGACACCAAAGCAATTACTACCGTGTGGCACTGATCCAGACTGAGGGTGGAGGGGGGGGGGGGAAAGCAGGCTTTTGAGCAGCAGGCTAAAGCTCCCTGGAAACCAGGCCTTTTAAATAGCTTAAGAGGTCTATTAATACCGGTGAGGGATCCAAGCATTTATCCTCTAGAACACTTGCACATCGCTCAGGCAAAAGATGCTACGGTCTCGCAAGACACCTCCTCTCGGTCCATCCCGGAGAAGCTCTTACTAAAGCTTTCCTTTTCTCCTTTTCACGCTTCAGAAATACAGCCTGTGACGAGGTTTACGCAAGGCTAACCTCGTTCTGCGCGGCTTTCTCTTCCCCACGCTTTCCTTCTCACACACACACACACACACACACACACACACGTACGCACGTGCGCAATACGGAATAAAACGCACGGATCACAACCTAAAATCTTCATGTGTTAGTATTTGGCTTTTTTTTTTTTTTTTTTTTTTTTTTGCAATTTCAACTGCGCCTACATCCTGCTGGTTCTTCTGGGACACACATTTGCTTTTAAATCACAGTGCGTAGGTGTAAGCTTGTACTTCCATATACGAGACGTTGGCCTTCGTTATATGACAGCGTGTCCTGAGATGTGGCTGGTGACAGTTGAGTACTGAAGTGTAAAGATTTCTCCTAACTGGCTGAGTAAACAGGAAGTGCATCATCACAAGTGCCGCTGTGCTCAGTGATGCGCACTGGAGGGGAAAGATAGCGCGAAAGATAGGTGAGCAAGATCACAAGCAAATCCAATGACAAAAAAACTGTTCAGAGGTCAGCAACAGTGTTAGCCTAAAGTGGAACAGCAGGAAATTCTCAAAACCTCGTGCTCAATGGGGTTTTTTTTTTTTTTTTTTTTTTTTTGTCATTGTTTTGTTTTTGTTTTTGGTTTTTTTCTTTTTCCAGGAATGAGGAAGTAAAGGCTAAAAACTTAACTGATACAGACTGTTCCGACCAGTTTTCTTGATTCTACCACTGATCATGTTCTTAGAAGTAGTCCCTGGGTAACACCACAAACGGACTCCCAAAATTCTCCATCTTCTGCAGTAGCTATTCAATAATTACCAAACAGAGAGGAAGGATCCTACAGAAGTCCATTCAAATGCAAACACTTCAAAAGAAGAAGGAGAGCTTTAACTAACCAGTACGTAAGACAAAGTGAACAGAGATGAGGTAGAACTCTGCCCTGACCGTCAGGTTTTCAGCCTGGTTTTCATCCAGCAGCAGTTTTCAGCAGGTGTGCACTGGTTGGGCTGATTGATTCTATCCCACAGGACCACTGCCCTGTCAGACCTGTCACTATAGCACAAATAAGCCATTGTTCTAGACATGCCGTATCCATTACTGTGTGAGGTGAAAGTCATTCATACGGATACCCAAGAAGCCTTGGTGGGAGTCTGCCACCGATGTGGAGAATGATCCATTTGAAAACCGTACTCACCATAGCACTAAAACCTTCTCTTTAGAGAGAGAAAAATAGGTTGCATGAGGCTAAGAAACAGCTAGAAGTTAAATTAATGAAAGAGCTTTGTGTTGGTGCCTTGGGCCATTTTGCTGTGTTAATAATCTTTGAATATTACCCTAACGAGACCGACAGCATTTTTTTTTTTAAACCGTGGTGTTAATTTACAGATGTGGTAAATCTGTAAATTAACACCACAGAGCAGTATCAGAAAAAACTGAAGCAACGAGATAACATACTTTATGCTAACACTTCAGCCATGCCTATATATGTAGATAAGGCTCGATTCTGAATAGATCGCGTGACTGTGTGTTCAGCCATAGAGGCCTCACCACTGAGAAACTCCACAAGCTATTGAAACCATGCCATGATACAGTATGTGACGTGCAGTTTGTGTTGTGGGTGAACCACGCAGCGTGTGATAGCACAGTGGTTTTACTCTGTCTGCACACTGGCCACTGTTCTCACATTTAAAAAAAAAAAGCGCAGAGAGAGATACCTATAGCAGCATGTGAAAAGCCCATGAATATCGTTAACGCATAGGGAAATTTGCCCTGTCATTTGCATATGGTATCAGTTAGTATTTGACAAGACCGTCTCTCGCTTCCTGAGCTCAATTCAAACACAGGCAGCTGTAGGGTTTATATCAAAAGCTAAACTGATACAAGCTTGTCTATACACATATAACTCAGACGAATGCCATCTGTCATATCATAATGCATCCGATCAAGAGTAATGATAAAATATGATGCAATGTCCAAACAGTTTCAGCCTCATTTTATTATGACCATCCCATAACCGCAAAAGAAAGAATAATCTTGGGACAGTAATGACGTGGACTTCAGTTAAAATCAATATGTTTCTATTATTTTCTCGGCCCGGTCTTGAGAGAACTATTTGCCCATACTAGACTGATTCAGTGCATGTCAAACATCTGAATGGAGATCAGTGCTTGTGGAAACTTTAATTGTCAAAATTATGACTGTGTAATGTGAAAATGCATCTCTTACACATCTGAATTCTCCTCAAATACTTTTGGCATTTATGAAATCACCTCAGTCTGCAGTATCTAAAGTAGCATAATTATATATATATATATATTTTTTTTTTTTTTCATTTTGATACTACATCCCAGAACACCACTTCTAGAAAACGAGGCACAAAAATCTTGCTCTCTTTAAGAAAAAAAAAAAAAAAAACGCTTTTTTTTTTCTTTCCATCCTCTTTTCCTGTCGTCATCACTGGCTCTGTGACCAAATATGGCATTAAAGCCTGTCAGTGATGTGTATTTGACTGTGAGGCAGGAGGATCAACCCATATCCAGTTTCTCCCAACTGCGTACCATTCTCCAACCTGAAGCACTGTACTTCTCAATGTTACGGCCCCCTGAACCGGCTTGGACTGTGCTGTCGGCAATATCGAATCTAGAGTCTAGCTGAATAAATGAAGAAAGGACATCCAGACAGTGTATGTCTAATATCAGAAAAGACAAACTAATACTGATAGATTCTTTTTTTTTGGGGGGGGGGGGGGGGGGGGGGGGGGCTTGGATACAATGTCAAAAAGGACAGTACTGTCATTTATGTCCTTTGACATAGTGACGGACATGAGCCATTGTTGTCCGACCTCTCAACAGTGATTGCACTACATCACAGACAGCGTATGCGTCAAGAGGAACTGGGACCCAAAGCAGCCCGGCCCCCCACCAATCAGAAGGCCGGAGCCCAAGCACAGCCGCCCAGCCGCTACATCAAACCGACAGAAAATAACAAACAGCAGCTCTTCATCAAAGCTGGCCTCTGTGACGGATCGCCAGTTTCACACGTAATCAGCCCCATCTGTCAAATAGTCATTCACTCTCACAGTGGCTCTTCCAGAACCTTCTCACACGTGTCAGAGACATCATGCCTGCTCATCATACAGCAAGACTAGACTCAGATACACTTTAACAAGCCATTTCTGCCCCTTAACACATATTAGCCTGTTCCAATAGCAGTGATTACGTTTTCACATTATAAACAGAGAAACGTGATTAATTGTGAGGTTGGAATTCAGAGTCTTCAGCAGGTTATTCAAGGTTGACTTGGGTTGCAATTTAACCCTGATACAGTTTGCACACACTAAAAATAAGCAAAATGGAACTCCTTCAATTGCAAAAAAAAAAAAAAGGTCAATTTAATTTTCATGACCTTGACTGGACTGAATGAACCTCATACAAGCTAATGTGTCATTTCATCCAAAAATTAATTTACAGAAGCTGTTAACTGGAGGCCTGCCAGGGCTTTTTGTTTCTCAGGTCTCAAAAAAAAAAAAAAAAAATCATTACATGCACAGACAGTGACACACGGCCAATCACAGCCACTCTGAGTCATCTACCTGCTGCAGTATACAGTAACCTTGAGATAAAGGACAGTATCACCATTCATACAGTAAACCCTCTTCACACCAGCCTGGTCGTGTAGCTATGCTCCAGCTGGTCTACATGTGATTGCTTCCAAAAAGAGGAACCAAACTTTCCTCTTCTTTTGTTTATTCTGGGTGGAGGAAAACCGACGAACGGGTAGTGGAAAAGCTCTTTTAATAGGTCGCGTTTGACTTCAGAGAGCGCACAGACACAAAAGATGAGTGGGAACGAATATAAGATTTCTGACTCACAGCATGTGAATTAGTTCAATTAAGAGTTACGTTAATAAGATTTTACAAGAGGAGGAGTTTAAATCCAAAGAAACACGACCTTATTACAGTAATGGACCGACATTTTGGGTGACTGTAGACGTCAGAAAACAGAGCTGTCAAAGGATGATATAAATACAGTTCAAAGGCTGTCTGCAGTTGGGGCCCAATTTTTACAGCCCAAAAGGGCCGGTGGACCAGAGGACCCGGGGTTTTTGAGAGTGGCAATAAAAAGAAAAGGTCGTTTTTAGAGGATTACGGTCAAGAGGTAAAAACAGAGAACAAAAATGAGTCAGAGAACTTGACTCCGAATTGATTTAAACAGAGCTTAAATAAAGAAGAAATGAGATAAACACCCTGGAGAGTTGCAGCAGTAAGATATGAAGGGCATAAATCTCTTTAAGCACTTGCTAGACTTGAAGATGGGCTTCAATTTATAGCACCTTACACTTACACAACAGTGCAAAAAAAAAAAAAAAAAATAGAAAAAAATCAGAAGAAATGTAAAAAAAAAAAAAAAGAAAAAGAAAAAAAAGAAAAAGAGGCACGAGTGACAGTTGCTACAGAAGGGCTGAACAACATGTATATCAAACAATGTTCTGAAAGCAACTACAAATTACTCACATCAAAGTCCATAAAACCACTTGGCTACCTAAAGCCTCCAGTAGCAGAATGGAAAGACTAAAGTCTAGCCAAGTGGTTAGAGAGAGAGAGAGAGAGAGAGAGAGACAGAGAGAGAGAGAGAGAGAGAGAGTGAAGGGGAAAGAGAGAGAGAGAGAGAGAGAGAGAGTGAAGGGGAAAGAGAGAGAGAGAGAGAGAGAGAGAGAGAGTGAAGGGGAAAGAGAGAGAGAGAGAGAGTGAAGGGTAGAGAGAGACAGAGAGAGTGAGGGGGGGGGGAGATCAAAGAGAAGAGGAAATTACAGGTTCTGCCAGACTTTTAAAGTCCCTTAACATGTAAAAACAGTCTGAAAAGAGGCGATAAAGCCTAGGAGCAGCTTGTTTGATCAAAACGCCTGAGGCAGATTCTGTAATGAGTTGTCCTAAGCATCAGGAAATTAGCTTACACAAGATGTCATTAGTAAAGTTATGACATATCAGGAAGCTACTGACAGCTATTCTGCATATCTGATAGCGTCTACAATGTAAGCACTCAAATATGACTCCGAAAATCTCTCAAAATATAGCCTATAAAGTTCCAAGATTAAAAGTATCCTTGGCCAGTAAAATGAAAACATACTGAGCGTCCACCGCGGAGAAAAAATAAACACTCTCTAGTGAACTCGAAATACGCCCAGCATGAAGAGGAGTCGCGTCTATGCTCTAAAAGAGAGCTAAACCTAGAGCCTTCTCCCAGTGTGTCAGCAGCTGGGCACTGTGATGGAGCTGATATACAGTACTCTGAGGAGGGGACAGGTGAATGCAAGGTTAATTAGCATCAACTCAGCTTCAGGTCCGTTGAGACTGTAGGCTCGTATTTTACAACACAAGATCACAAGCTCTGAGCTCAAGCCAGCGTGAACCCAAACCAACTTTGGCATCACTTCTGCGTAACTTATGTCCAGTTCCTTCTTTTTTTTTTTCTCTCTTTTGAAGTGCGAAGAGATTGCACTTCACCAAAACATTAAACCACGTTGGCGGTGATCACTGTAGAAGCGTCACAGATATGTTTTTCTTTCTTCTTTTCTCTTTAATCTGTGACATCGTGTCAAGCATCCCAGAACTATCTCATAAAGCATGATGATATCATAATAAAGATAAAAACGACATCACGAGATGAATAAGTTTTATAGTCCCAGAATTCTGACATCACAGTCATGGTGCGGGAGAGCTTTTCACAGAACTTTGACCATCACAGCACCGTATGACATCACAAAGCACAATAGCATCACAGTGACATCATACTGCAAGCTAACAGCAGAGATCATTTATAGCATCACAAGCTCTGGCACACAGTAACAATACATTTTGATGTCACAGGCCAGCTATCAGTGCAATACCAGACACATCACAAAGCAGTGGAAGTAAGTGCTAATTTATCAAACACACTGTTGACAACATAAAAGTTCAGAACAAATTCTGACAAAAGCAGGCATAACATGAGTAACACATAATGATGAAATCAGTAACAAACCCTGTACAATAATGCCTACAAGACAACCAAACTGTTGGTCAAATACTTCAATAAATAACCAACTCTGGGAATAATTTCCCCACAATTTATTTACAGACCAAAATAAGCACTGGGAATATCCAAAAAGGGTATTTTAGAGTCACCAGACAGATTTGACCATACTGACCACCATTCACATAGCTAAAACCAGTCTTTCTGAAACGCTGGTTTGGGAACATGTTACCAGTTTCCATGAGGGGGGGGGGGAAGGCAGGCCTTACCTCTAAACTTCTTGGGAGGGTTATTGAGGTCCCCAGTATCCGGCTGCACGACACAGCGGTCATCCACCAGGCTGCGGAGAAACGAGGTCACCATATATCAGTCATTTTCCATAACCACTCATATGTCGGTCATCTCTCATGACAAATTTAACAACATTTTATACCGTCAAGAGTGATCGTTTGGACGCACTTTGATGGGCAGAAATCAAATCAGGTTTAAAATTTTGAGTACAAAAAAAAAGAAAGAAAGAAAGAAAGAAAGAAAGAGAATGTTTATGGATAAATAATCGTTTGATTTTTTTTTTTTATCTTTCCCTAACGCCAGATGTATACCAGGTATGTAAAATACACGTACAACGGTAAAATTATGAAAGATAACCCTCAACTCATTCAGTCGTGCATTCCTCTTACTCAGAATGCGTTACTTTGTATCCTTGAATGAACTGTGTTTATAAATCATGTGGAATAAGCTAGAGAAAAGTATTTTCAAAGCATTTCAAATGTACTGGCAAAACAAGAGGGGAATCTAAACGAACCCTTAAAAAGGAACTGTGTGGGGAAGTGCCCAGAATCTGGGATGAAGCATTTTTCCAAAAGGGCAAGACAAGCTGAAGTTTAAGGCTTTAAAATCGTGAACAGTGAACTGCTTTGTTTTGTAGAGTCGTGACAAGCCTGAAAGTTACTGTCCATCAATTTTTTTTTTTTTTTAAGTTAATTAATAAACAAGCACTTAACCTTACAGTACCTTGGTGAGTAGCAAATTGTTGTTTGCAAAATATCACTAATGAACCAAACAACAACAGAAAAAAAACCCCCAGATAATCTCAGTATGGAAAGACAGCAATATTAACATATTTATTTATTTAACACAGGATTAGGGGATAACACAGACTCACGGGCATGAGCATTTTGAGTAATAGCCTACCACGGTCAGAAATTTACATCAGAGTGTAACTTGGCACACTGCAGCGCATTGATTCTGAATAAAAACTGCAGGCGCGTTAAGCTGTGAAGGTTATTGAGTGATTGTTGAGGTTATTGAGTGATTCTGAGTACATTTAGCAACGACTCTAAAATAGCAAAGTATTTTACGTATTATATATTTCATGACTGTATTATATGACTAAATCCTAAGACGCAAAAAGCATCCGGGTACACTGAAGCTCATTCATTTTTGTTCTTTCTTCTTCTCTATTGTCAGCGGCACCGTGTACAGTACCTTTTAGCAATTAGAACTCTATATGGAACCTTAAACGATGACTGTAAACGAACCATCGGATTTGGGTGTCATTAGCATAGCCCTGCACACAGGAGTGCTGAGGATCACACTACACTGGGCCTCGTAGGCATTTTCTTCGAATCTCACGCCGCTTTGATAGGATGCGAATGCTTTGTGTTTTGGGGACAAAGTCTATTTCTGTCACCTCTACAATGTGTAGACCTATCTCAAAAGGACACAGAGTAGCTCCACGTGTTTGGTTTGCTCTTTTTTCTCAAGCCTCATGCTGAGACACAAACACAGCTACAGCTACTGATATTCACTTATCAGTCAAACCTGGCTTCTCGACCTCAAATTAATGTCTGAAATCAATTTTTTTTTTTTATTATCTCACAGGTAAAAGAGCAGTCAGTAACGTTATAGCTGATACTCAGGCATGCATAAATAAAAAAAAAGAATGTGGTCAATTCTCTTTATAACTGTCCCCACGGTCACCTTGGTGAGGTGCTAGGCCGTGAAAAGCCCTATAAAATCATTTAACCAGGAACACACAAAGGATTGTCTTTTTTTCTTATATCCAATCCTATGGAATTTATTACCTCTTCAAATTTTGGTTATGCACAATCAATGGGATCTCAGGGTCACTCAAGAGTGTTATCCACATTTGGTGACTGGTCAAAAGGTCATTTTCCATTAACTCCTGTAATGGGCCATTGAGCATTTGGATACAATAATCAATGTTGGGACATGGTCTCACTTTGCATGGCATTCAGCGTTCAGGTTCAAGGTTTAATGACAGATCAAGGCAATGGGATAGACAGCACTTATTTGTCTTTCTCTGACATATTCAAAATACCAGAGCATAGCTTAGCTGATAAAGAGTGAAAAGACAGAGCGGTTTGTTCTGGCTTTGCTAGGTTGACATAGCCAGCCAAATGGAAACCAGCTGCTGACCAGGTGGCTTATTATTCAGGTGTCCCTCTGAGGTTACCAACACACACACACACACACACACACACACACACAAAAACACACACATATACACACATACACCTTCTGTGCCATGCTTCTAAATATAACCCCTTTCCGCATCTCATCAGTGTGTATGAGCCCAGAAAATAAAATGATTACGAGGCAGAAAACAGGGCAGGCAGGCGGCATGACAAACGACGGCTGTCAAAGCTTGGTTCTTCAAAGCTACACACGCTTCTGTTACCATGACAGAGTGACACTAGACGCCAGTTCGGCTTTGTGTGAAGGAACAGGGCTCAGAGAGATGACAAAAGCTGGCACGGACAGGAAATGACGGGGGAACGATTTTCGGGGGGCCATGATCTCCGCACTCAAAGCAAAACAAGGGCTATGACCACGCCGGGCAACACTGGCGATGCTGTTTTTAGAAGACGAAAATCTGAACAGGGTTTAGAGAAAGGTCAGAGAGAAGAGTCATTACACACAGCTAAGACTCCATTAGTCATAGCATGAACACTGACTCTGTGTCAAAGATCTTACATCTCTCTCTCTCTCTCTCTCTGAGCTGTGAAAATGCTAAGATGTCACTGCTTGTGAGACCAGGAACTGAACTTGCACTATGTGACAACAATAATTTTCACTTTTTTTCAAACTTGACAGGTTTTTGGACCTGTCATCTGCGATAAACAAACTGAACATCGCTTGAGCTTACTCAAGCGATTTAAATGCATCATTTAAAAGAACCTGTGAAAAAAAAAACATCTACAACACAGAGTTCGGCAGCATTAATACCACCGCAGTGTGTGTCGATCCTCCTGGGAATCACTGTCATTTTTTTTCTAGTATCATGTTGGCCTAGAAGTTTGTCCAGTAAAACCATGCTGACACGATAAACTTGTTTTCCCTTCTCATTCTTCCTCTGGCATCTCTCTGCTGGCAATCATTCTGTCCATCTCATGTCTAATGCTAAATCAGGTTTTGCATTGTCCTCTCTACTTCTCTTCTCTCTAAACATCCTAACACCATACACTACTGAGTGCTTGTCACTCCTCTCTCAGTATCTCCTAAGCACTCTACTGATTGTTTAATTACTACCCTGTCAACATTCTGACTAACACTCATTCACACACACATACACACACACGCACACACACAAACACACACACACAGACAGCTTGTTTGTCATAATTTGTGAGAAGGCTTGATTCTGACCGCAGGGAGTGCCAATATTATTGCAGTTTGTGAAGCTAAACCAGAAATCTCTTTAATCCATTATTACATGTTACTGCCTCAGTTTATTTTCAGTATCACTCGCTGTTTTCAGTGATTACATGTGAGATTAGAAATGAATGAGTGTGTGTGTATGGGTTTGTGTGTGTGTGTGTGTGTGTGTGTGTGTGTGTGTTCAAACAAAATTGTATTTCACAGACTATGCCATCAAGCAGGTCAGTGTTTTTTAAAATCCAGCCCTGGGGACCCACTGCAGAGAAAGTCTTTACTCTAATCAATCACTAACACACAGTTGGTCTGCTATTCAACACATCCTTAATTAGGTAAATGAGGAGCTTTAGAAAACAATATGCTAGTCATTGAGGCCTCAGGATGTCCTGTAGGATTTGGAAAAACATTGATATGGATGATAAAACATGTTAACTCACCCTAAAGTGCTTATAAATCCGTTAGTTGATCCCTCTGCGTACAGGGAACATATGTCCCCGATATGGAGGAAACTAGACATTTTGTCCGACATGTTTCTCCACCCTCAACTGTGCCTGTAGGGGGAAAAATACATAAAAAAAAGAGAAATGAGCCTTCTGTCAAATAATCGATCACAACCAAATTAAGACAGTCATTATCTAGACAGAAACATCACCTTAAGAAAGTAATATAAAGAATCTAAAGAGTCTAAATATGATTATCAGATTCACATACACAAAACAGCCCAGTTTGCAACTAGAAAACACCCACAATATTTTATTAACAGAGAGAGAAATGGAGGGATGTAGGAGGATAAACACTGAAGGAAAAGACATTCTAACATTCAAAGGAAGTTATTACAAAAAGCCACTTCAGCAGAACTGATTTTTTTTTTTTCTTCTGGCTCTGATGTAAGATTCCATTGCTTTCTCTATGACATCACCGCACTCTCCTTCACAATGTTCTCTTAGGGAGGCCTCAGATGAATTCTAGAACATTAGAATCTGCCTCTTTGAGATGTCCTACTTTTGAGGGAACAGACAAAGAATTCAAGGTCTTTTAGCTGTAGGGTTGGGGCATTCTGTGGATATGGCATTAACTTATGCAGATGGATGACGAGCTGAACAAATATTAACGGCAGAGAAGTCATAACTAGGTCACAAAATAATATTCCATTTTGTGGGCAACTCTGTGTTTAGAGTTCAGCCAGAGAGCAAACTATTCGGGCATCTTAATGTTGGCGTTCAGACGATTTCTGAACGCAGAGTGAAAGCATAGTTTTCTATCCACAACTGATCTGAATATGGAACAGAAAAACCTCACGGTTACAGGGCAAACCATGTGAAGAGTCTCAGTCTCAACCACACCTAGCACCCCCCCCCCCCCCCCCCCCCCAAAAAAAAACAAAAACAAAAACAACATGGTCCATTTTACCAAGTGTGGATACTGGATGTTTAGGGTGGTAAATTAAATGTTTTTCCATGGTATTAACTTCACTCAACCCAACCTGTTCAGTAGCCAAATTTATACAGAAACTGGATACAACTGGCTACTGAATAAGTGGTCATTTCAAATTCATCTGAAAGTGAAAGGTTACTGAGCTGTGTATTCTGCTCAACATCACACATCGTCCCACCCACCCTCCAACCATACACACTCTCTCTCTCTCTCTCTCTCACACACACATACACACACAATTATTCAATCATTTGAAAAAAAAAAAGAAAGAAAAGAAAAAGAGTCTTTACACTGTATTTCGCCAAAGCACAAAAGCTATAACAAATTGGAAAGGGAACGTGTAGGTGCAATGTTTGGGGCTGTTTGGATGGACACTCTAATCCTCCAATTCTTGTCGTCTGTAAATGAAGCTGTGATTCATTAACGCCATAGCTATTGGTTTAAAACTAAATGACCCACGTAAACGTTCCACTTGAGAGGGAAGGGCACACGTCTGGAGGCAGAGGTATTCAATGTCATCTGTCAGTGCGTGAAGAAATGCGATGCTTTGCACGCACAAAGAGGTGATGTGCTTAATTGTGCGCATAAAGGCTCGATTTTTTTTTTTTTTTTTTTTATGGCAACACGGGTTCATGTTTATCAGTGAAGTCACATTTCTTTGTTAAACACAGAATGAGGTTTAAGAGTTTCTGCAGAGAAGTTTACAAATAGAGCCGAGAAAGCACTTAGTCTCTTTGGGACCTTGATGTAACTGTGGAGGAAGAGCGAGTCAGAAAAAAGAAGTACACAGAATATCATAAGATTTAGTCTACTTATGCAACTCATCCACGCATGGACAATATGGTACACCTGCGAGAGTGCACAGCTCTTAGATCTTTCTAATAATATCCAGGTCGCGGAAGCAGCAAAGGTTTCACTTACAATACTGCTTTGCTGAAAGTCCAATATTTGTCACCCACTGAAGAGCATCTCTGGATTTCGTTTCTTGGCACCGTAGTTCCACTGAACGGACACTTGAATCTAAATCCCAAATTCGATTGGTGATAATAAACAGCCAATCACAACTCGTCTTAGCTTGGTTGCTTACATTCGCACTTGAACCCACGGCTTATTAGCTTAATATTTGACGAACATCTTGAAAAACAATGGTTCAAAGGTATTCATGCAAGTTTGTCTCGGTCTACTCATCTTGTACGTTTAAGCTTGTCGACATATAAGCGCCTAGCACACAAGCAAGGTAACTTCCCTTTATCAATCCACTCTGAACCTGTCTTATGGATTTCTGAATGCTCTACCTGCGCCCTGAATCACTTTATTTCATTGCTAAGATATTAACAGCATCCGGTCTTTTAACACAAATGCACAATTTTACAGCAGAACATCTTAAAAATAATGTTACATGTGACAATTTAAAAGACGCTTCTGGTGCCTAATCAATCCAATCTAAGAACCGAAGCTAGACGATGATGCTCTTATTCTGAAAACTACACGCAACGACAGGAGTTGAACGCAACTTTACCTCCACAGAAAGATGACTGTGTCAAGAATAGCAGCAACAGAGGCTCACTCAACGAGAGAAAATTTCCACCATGCGTTCCTTGTTTAATTCCATAATATTGAAACTCCAATTGTAATGCGCGGCGTTTCGTTGACAGTTGAATTTTGTCTTCAATACCCCTCTCTTCTCCACCTCCACATGAGCTGTAAAGGTCCGCCCTCTTTCTTTAGCGCATATAAAGAAGAGGTGGTGCATGGGAATCGTAGTTTTATTCGTTTGCGAACATGCGCGAAGTAATTTTTTTTATTCTCTTTTTAGCAACATCAGTTCTACAGGTATCAGAACACAGTTGATTTTATCAGGTCTTAAGTACATTTCGCTTATTAAAAAGATTTAAGTGCAGCCGTCAAAACTTGTATTTTTTGTCCAAATATAACTACACTATATTTTACACATAACGCAATTTATGTTGTAAATCTCATACCAGGGAAATTATGGCAAATTTTTGGCAGAGAATACATGCTGTAAATTCATATTCTCCGCACCTTTTTGTTCTTCCTTCTCTTTGACATCATTGTTTATGGAACCCTGATGGAAGGCCTGAAGAAAGTTAATTCCCTTTTAACGTCAGCTATTAGGATGTGCTCTTCAGCAACATTATTTCATTATGACTGCCTGACAACAAAGCTTTGTTTACCTCTCTGTCTTGGGATGAAATATCCCCATGTCACAAACAGGGCAAGCAGTTCACTGTCTGTTAAAGATTTCATGGGGCATGTGCCATTCTTTAAATGTTACTGAGGGAGTGTTTTTTCACAGTACTGGCGACCCTGTCCAAACCCACGTAGGCCTTTGATGTACTTTGGGTCAAATGAAAACGGATTATATGTCATTGTGGGTGAATGAGAAGGCCATGATGGTTATTATTTGCTGATCGGTGTCGCATTTCAAGAAAAGTGGGGATTTCCCCTGTCAGAGACATCTTTGGCCAAATGGCAGTGTATTCATGTCACATCCAGTCTGAATGAGCACTTACAAGCTATATGCTGTTAGCCTTTGTTAACTTTTCAGACCCGTTAAAAGCAAATCATTTTATTAAAAACTTTTTTTCTTTTTAATCATCAGCAGTATGCTTTTCACATATGTGTCATGCCCCATGCATGGAGTACTGTCAGTCATTAGTTTTATTCCAAAGTCCATCAGTTTAATGTTCATGTTCTCATGTGTTAATTTGTGGCCTTTGGGTAAAGCACCTTTGTTTGTCCTCCAGTGAAAACCTTGTTATAGCTTTAAAAATATTTTTCCCAGACTCCCTATCAGATAAGACAAGAAAGGTTTGAGCATGAATAGTTTTCTAAAAACCTCCATTATGTCATGCTAGACTTTTGTGTGCTTGTGACCAGAGTAATTTAAAAGGAATGATTTAAACGGCATGTTCCACTCCTCATTTTCTGGCTTCCATTTCAAGTTTATAAAAGTCTGACCCACAAACCAAGTTAGTGATCCACTTTTTACATTTGGCCCACTAAAAATCTCAATCTCTCATGTTTGTTTCAGTAATTAGAAATAGGTCACATTTAGTGATGTACTTTAGTATTGGCACAAAGAGATATACATGCTCCCTTGATAAATTCTTCTATTTAAATGTGCCAGATGTTATTTTTGAATTACCAATAGACCAACCGATATACTTGTTTATTAAAAAGTGTCAGTGAATCAGAGAACAGTAATAAGAATATGTTTGATGCTCAAATTCTGTTTCATGGTTCTTTGGAAATGAATGTGACCCATAAAAGAGCATGCCAGTTTGAAACCAGTGTCAGTCCATTTGACTGAGAAAAAATGAATCAATTCACATTCACATTTATTCATAGTGCAGAAACATTTAATTAGAGTAATATCTGGTAATAATAAATAACCAGAGAAATGAATATCACACAAAGCTGTAAGGTACATTCAGTTACCTACCTTATGCTAGACAACTCAAAACTAAAATGGGGATCATCTTTTAGGCAAGATCCAATACAAGAAAAATAGCAATATAATACGCTAAAAAATGCAGGGCTTGGAATTATTCAATAAGTGCAATGTAGCAATCTCATAACAGCAAGTACATTATTCTGTAGAGTATAGCAAGTATACAGAACTATATAATAAGTACAATGGTATCTAGATGATGTGTGAAGTTAAATGAATAAGTGAAGCATATGGTGTACATAATGTTAGCCAAAATATAATTTAAAAAGCCTTGCTCTTTTGAACAGTATATGGTGACCTTGCAGTCCCAATGGAAGCTGAGAATTAGTTCCACCACTGGGGGCCTAGGACTCCGTAGAAACAGGACTTGACAATCCATGTACTGGATGCATGTGTCAGTGGAACAGTAACTCTGGATTGTGTTCAGAGGGTGTGCACTCTTTGACTATGTACCTGAGGTTTTTAAGGGCTGTGCCGTTAGCAGCGCAAAACCAATACCAGACTTTAAGAATCTATACATAACATCCACCGTCTCTTTATTTTAAGTCTATCCTCCATTTAGTTGCATTGAATCACATTTAATATCACATGTGCTGCTTCATTACCAATATAGAAAGGTTTCAAATCAACAGAACCCTATTTTGTAAAACTTCGTGCATTCCAAAACTAGACTCCAAAACACTTGGCTTGAGATGACTCAACAGGTCAGTATAAACAGACAGACAGACCTGCGCTCTTGTGTATGCCAGATCATCTTATACACAGACCTGCCTTGCACAAAAGGCTTTCAATAACCCATCTTTATGCTGTGTTATCAGTGCTACGGGCTATATGACTAATGAAAGGTTGGAGCGGCGGGTGTGGAGGAACTGTCGCCTCTATTAGCATAAGAGAGCTCCTACTCCACCACGGTACTCCATTCTCCACCTTACCCTCCACCTTTGCTCACGGCAGAACAGGAATGGCCTCTTTGAGATGGAAATAGTTGCAGATTGCTCCGCTTCTCTCATCGCAGCTGGTTCTTTAAAGCCGTGCATGGCTCATCACTTTGATCAGCTACGCAAGCGTCGGAGCCGTTAACCCCCTCAGCAACGCACACCTTCTCTCAATCAGATCACGCACGCTGAAGGAAACCTGTTAAGAGCTGGCGTGAACGCCATGCATCTTCATAAACAGATGTTTGGGTGAACTACCTAATGAAGAGGGACGTAATGCTCGCAGGATGTTTATATTACTGATCCCTTCTCACATCACTTCTTCTTCTTCTTCTTCTTCTTCTTCTTCTTCTTCTTCTTCTTCTTCTTTTTCTTCTTCTTCTTTGGGCATGCACTGTGTGTCTCTACCGTGTGAAAATAAAAAAAATATGAAAGTGCTTTCAAATTCCTATGCATTTTGTTTCATCGAATGGGCCGTGATGATAGGTCGATCGGAAGCCACGAGTTTGGATTGAACTGGGAGGAAAGAAAGAAAGGGCATAAGGTTACAACGGAAGTTTATCTGACAGTCTTGCAATGCAGTCTGCTTTAATTGAGGCACGTTTGAATATAACAAGGAAGTTGATGGCATCTCACTCATCTGAGCAAATTAAAGCTTTGCATACATTCTGTTACCCCCCACTTCCATTAGGCAGGTGTTGCCTTCTCCGTTAATACTATATGACTCAGGAAACCACATCTTGCCCTAAAATCATTCTACAAGAAAGATGTTGAATTTCTAATTTAAAAAAAAAAAATTCATTTCTTCTCCATTTTGCATAAAAAGAGGAAGAAATGAAGAAAAGTTACAGTTAAGTCCTGTATTTAGTCTGCCCTTGTCTTTCCACGCATAGACACCATCCTTCTTTCACCTCTCTGCTTTGTTAAAAGGGGTTAGCTGTACTTGTGAGAACTGTGCATAGTACGGGCAGTCAGACCGTTTTGGTTAGCCCAAGAGAGTGTTGTCACCCTGACCACAGTTGACAATACTCCAGCAGGAATATTCCGGAAGCCATGTGAGGTTTGTCAGTGAGGCATACTCAGGAATGCTGTGATGTGATGCCTCCTAGACAGAATGGAAAGGATGATTTCAGTACCATGTATTTCTCTGTTTTAAAGAATGCTGACGTACAATATACAAGCTTTTGCGTGGAACATATTCAGTGATGTTGACTTGATTCTCAGACCTGTTTTCCCTGTAGGAGATGCTGTTTTAATTCCTTTTTGTATAGATCAACCCGTAATGATGTGTTTAGATTGAATCAACACGGCAGCTGGCATCAATATTTCACGGATAACATAATTACAGGTCATAAGCAAACACAGCAACTAAACAAAAACAAGATCCACAATCTATGTTGATATTTTTTCTCTGCACTGTACAAGGCTGGCTGGCTGTACTACTGGCTGTGTTATCTCTCTCACAGGACAAAGGATCCACATGTACTACAGTAATTTTGATGGTTTGCTAGTTGCAGTGACATCACAGGATACCTCTCTCTCTCTCTCTCTCTCTCTCTCTCTCTCTCTCTCCATCATGGCCTGCTTATAAGCCATAACAAATGAGGAACAACACAAGTGAACATTCAACAAAGGCCTAAAATACTGAATTGAGTATTTAAAGAAAATACAAAACAACGGTGTGGGAAAGTCATGTATCAGCATATGAACAAATGGTGTGGTGGAGAATTGGGTGGAAAACAGCAACATAACAACTATAGCCAAAGGTGTTAAGGCAGGCCTAATGTTCACCTAACAATATTAACAAATGATAACAAAAAGCAGCCAAAAGAGACCCAAGTCTTAGACAAAATGAGCCCCAGGATAAAATGAATGCCACATCGAGAGGTAAGAGGAGGTGCTTGAACACAATGTCAGGTGCATGTAATCCTGCCAGATGAGCCTCCAAGCCCCGCCCATGAGCCAGCCCCGGCAAACAAGCAAAGGGCATGGCTCTCTCTCTCTCTCTCTCTCTCTCACACACACACACACACACACACACACAGACATACACACAGACACACACACAATACATACACAGGATAAACCACTGTTCCCCTTTGTTCCTTTCTTTTCCTGATCCTCACAAAAACAATCCACAAAATCTATCACCCTATGCATCAAAGGCAGAAAAAAAAACAACTATACCACAGCTTACACAGCTGAAAACTTTTACAAAACGTTAACACACTTTAACAATATAACTAACTAGAGTAAGGGCAAAGTATACACTGGAAATATTTTTTTAGCAGATTTGGACTTGAACTTGAGTGAATTCGAAAGAGCATTCTTTAGGACATTTACATTTTCATGAAAAGACTAAAAGAATTCACTGACATCTGACATTGCTTTAAATCGAGTAAAACCCACTCTTGGCTAGCAGTTCTGGTTTGTTTCACATACTGAGTCGCTCTGATCTCCTAACCAACCCTGTGTCGTCCAAGATCAATAAAAGGAGGTCCTGCCAGATTTTTCTGGTCCAGTGACGGTTAACAGCCCATAAATCATCCATGTGCTGGCAGAACTGAAAACGTGCTCTGTGCTAATGGAGTAACCTCAGACAGAAAGCAGAAAAACTCACAGACTGAGTCACACAGAGACAGACACAGAGAGAAGGCAGAATGAGGAAGAACAGTTTACACTCACTCTCTGTCTCTCTCTCTCTCTCTCTCTCTCTCTCTCTCTCTCCCCCCCCCCCCCTCTCTATCTTTCTGACAGTCCTTAGACTTCAATAGGGCCTCCTGCTGCACGTCTGTGACATTACCAGATTTGCATTCAGTTTCAGTAAATTTAGGATAATAAAACAGTGACACATGCAAAATAAGGGAGAATACCCTCATTGATTCTGTTACCTCCACTGTGCACGCTACACAGGAGGATGCTGTGTTGCACTGAAAAGAGCATGGAGTTTTCAAGATCTTATAATTGATCCTTTGTGAATGAAAAGAATACAGTTTGAGAGAGTATAGGAATAAAGTGTGCAAATATTGACAACTACATAGCCTTTTCTCAGTCATGTGCAAGCCCTGTTCCATTCACAAATAATACCACAATGAAATTGTCTTGTTTGTTTGTTTTCCTCTTCCGTGTAGCAGCGTGTGTTAGTAGCAGCATTCTCCCTTTTCAAAGGACAGGTGTTAAAAGAACTATGTCCCGCAGTCAAAATAACAGACACCAGGGTTCCACCCTACAGGGTAAAGTTCTACCTCACTAAAAATAAAAAAGACAATTATACAGCGATAATGGCTTCAGTTATCCCAATGGAAATGTACTTATTAAACCAGCCACAGAGATACTCTAATTAGGCCTTGTGGTTTGTGCTCTACTCTCGGCATCCTGACTGTAGCCTATGCCAGAGACCGCTACGGCATTAGCGATGCAAAATTTACTTCTTGTAAAAACACGAGCTCGCCGATCAGCCAGTCATGCAGGGCAGACAGATAACTTTGACTGGACAGGAAACCTCAGGTGGAAGTGAAGTGAAATGAAGATGTGTTGGTATGTTCCTCGGTCTCGGGCCTCCTACCGCAGGCCGGGGAATTTGAGAGCGCGGCGTAGCGCAGTCTTTCCGCCGTTCTTTGGATCGCGTTCTTCCGGACTGAGAACGATATTATCATTTGTGGGGTTTCTCGGGGGCTATTTCTCCTTCTTAAGGGTCGTGGCCTTGACTGTCCCTGTCACCATGTCACCGACTAGATTACCCACGGTTGTGTTTGTATGTACATGAAAAAAAAAAAATATATATATATATAGACACACAGATATTTCTGCCCACTCTCTTTGTGGTGGTAACTATGGAGATGTATTCTCTTGTGATTGTGAGGGGGAAGTTGACTCTCACATTTAAAAAAAAAAAAAGAAAGAGAAAAAAAAGAGGAGAAGGAGATTTTAGTGATTAAGATCTTGACGTGACCTGATGAAATACAGAACATGACAGAAAACTTTTTTCTCCAGATATCACACTTTGTTCATTCAGCATATTCACAGAAATCAGGGTCTGAAACCACACAACAAAGAACGAAAGAAAATAAAAATTCACCCTTTATCGAAACACGTGGTATTTACCATGTAACCATAGTCCATTCACATGTTATTACAAAAGCAGTAATACTACAGCAAATGTCTTAGACTCTTAATGGTGAACATACACCCTGCATTTATCAGGTCACCCACTGAAGGATAAGATGGAGACCCTTAGCATGGCATCAGTGTTGGTATGATCCCTAATATAAATAGCTCTGTCCAACAACATCAGCCTGATTACAGCATGACTAGTTTGATTGGCCGTGCACATGATCATTAACCAATCGTTAAGCAGCTGCTGTGCACAGGGAGACAGGCCAGGCTCATTAGGCTCCTATAATGAACCCTGCAATTTTGTTGCTCCCAGGGACAGAAGGGAGGACATAGCCCTGATTGACGACAGCAGGATGAGTGTTCAGGGTTGGAGAGTCTGTTGACAGGAACGTAGAGAAGCCTGGAAGTGTTTTTAGTTAAGATGGAGTCACAGCATACGACCTGTCCTCCTGGAGGTCTGGTAAATCCACAAACAGAGCCCTCTCCTTTTTGAGATGGACACAGAGCAACATTTTGAGGGTTTCCATCAAATCTCTGGCCTTCTTTGTATTCATGAAATATGGTTGTGAGTTGGGTTTTTTTGCCATGTTGTTTGGAAAAATGTAAATTGCTTCTTCATCTGATGGAACTTATATGAGCTTTAATAATATATGACTCCTTATTTCAATTTACCTTTAAGGGTAGATTCACCATAACACAACACAGAGCAGAGGAGATGACTAATGAGTAAAGCAGCAGTTTAACCTGCAGTGCCAGTTATGTAATTGGCTCTGAGAGACAGGTAAGGCTGTTTGGTGAAATCACTCCAGTGCAGTACTGCATGTCAGTGAGAGGGGGCTCAGTTCAAAGAGTGCCTATACTTGACTGTTTTAGGTATTAAGATAAGCATTAATGAATACAACAAGCAAACAAACAAACAAACAAGTGAAACAACAATAACCAGAAGAAAAGCTAAATGCATTCCAAGAAATGTTGTTTTTCTTTTTTTTTTTTTCTGTTTGAGAATGAAGTAGGCATTGTGATAATTGGATTTGCTTAAGCTTAGCGAACCAAGTAAGAACCTGAGCTTACTTTACAGACCAAGGCTGAGTGCAACAAAATTTAATTAAGCATGTAAAACACAAAACACTTAAGGCTGTGGGTTTAGACTTTGAGTGTAGCATGGTCGCCACATAATTGTTAACGCAGTGACATAATGAAATTGTCACAGTTTACTGAGTATGGACTCTTGTTGGAAAGGGCTTATGGGGTCAAGCAGCAGTGTCGTGCACGATGACATTAACAAGGTTAATCATCTCTGGATGACGCCACTCCTCATCAAAATGGAACATCAGAGAGACGTCTCCCCATGGTCATTTTCGTGCTCTGATGCACGACTGAAACAGAGTTGAACAAAAACAAACAACAACAAACAACAACAATTTGGCTTTTTTTTATTTAAAATCTTTAACTCAGAATTGTACAGTTGTCATAATTCTACATTTCCTGCTTATCCCACCTCTGTTTAGCACTGTTACATTATATGAATAAATACACCTTACAGGAGATACGCTAAGATAAGTATGAGGAAAAAAAACCCCCAAAAAAACAAAAAACAAAATGCAATCTTAAATCAGAGCCGTGTCCAAAAACGCATTAGAAAGCCCTGGTCCTGAACGGCGCTCTTAAAAACCAGTCGATATGTGACAGTCTCCACATGTGTCCAGATGCATGGTCTCCTTTCTGCTCCCCACCAGAGACATGCTCCACTTCTGACATGACAGACAGCCTCTTTCTCCTCCTGCGCCAGTCAGCCGTCCACCAGCCATGTCATCTTCGATTCGGTGTCTTCATCATTTCCCCTATTGACGCGTCAAAGTCTCCTGTGTGTGTGAGGACCACAGAAGAAAAAAAAAAAAAAAAAAACCAAAGCCACAAACCAGACATGGTCAATGTCACATAAGAGGTTTTGGTGGTGTTAAAAATGAATGAACACTGAAGAACCTCAACTGAAATGCATTTGTAGTTTGTTCTAATGTCGTTGTTGATATGGTGTGTGAGGAAAGACAAAGATATTTGTGCTCTGAAAAAGGATCAATTCGTCTCACATAGACCTAGCAAAAGGTAAGTACATGCTTTTTTCCCCCCATAGTAAACCGTCTGTATCAACACAACCTATGTAAAAATCTTCCCTCAAAATGGACTTTTTTCTTTTTTTCTTTTTTATTTTGCTAACAAATTTATAAATGACATTACAATATCATTATGTAAGATGTCACATGACTTGTGTTTTGCCAATGTGAAAATCTGAGCAAACATCAGTAGAGATACTGCCTTTACCAAACAGACACCTAAATGATTCATGCAGTTACTATTTTTTTTTCACACATTTCCATATCAGAATATCAAAGTTCACTTATCTCTAAAGAAAAAACAAACAAACAAACAAAAAACCCATATGGCTGAAGGAAATAGCACTACTTATTTAGTCAATAGTTTAAATTGAAGCTAACATTAACTCCTCCGTTCATTTTCTTCCTCTCATAGAAAGGGAAAATTCTCTTGATATTCAAGTTTCAAAAACTGTAACGCAATATTCCTTTAAATTCTACTGAACCGATACCATCCAGTACTGTGGCACACACATCTGCGTAGCCTCATGGGGCTCTCTGATCAAATAAAATACTGCCCTACTTTCATATCAGGAAAAGGGAACAGGGGAGAAAAATGGCTGCTCCTATTTCTCAAATACGCGGCGTGTTTTGTAACAGAGGTTATTTGCCTGTGTCCATTCACCTTCACTGAGTCAATTTAATCAAAGTGAATGCTTGATAGTTACACAGAAAATAATCTATGTGTGTAAACTCAGTGGAGAATGTTTAGTGGAAAGTCTTAATACTCTCTTACAGGTCATTAGCATTACTTAGCGTTTCTCATATAAATTATTCAGACCGTGCTAAGTGGGGTCAACCCCCCCCCATTTAACCACAAGGTTCCTGGATGAACCCCTTAACACTTGAGTGACACATGAAATTGCTGGTGTGAGACAAATTTCGAACTTTCTAATTACTGTCCTTTTACTCCTTGACATGGGCCCTACACCACCCCCCTATGACTGGGGTGAATACTTACATTACCACTTGTGGTAAACTGAAGGGGGTTGCTAAGTGACTGCATTTGGAGTGCAACATCTCCAAACCACACTCTAACAATGAGTGTGAAACAGCCTATACTTGGTGTCCAATCGATATCACACGTTCTGTTGCCATAGAGACTTCGGAGGTCCGCTTACTCACAGAATCCAGTGAGTCATGAGACAAAAACAGAACTCTCAGGCTCTTTTCAGACTCAACCCTATCATTATTATTCCAAACCTACTGAAGGAGATAAGAATGGTACCTCATTAAGCAATTCGAGAGGAAATTGCCATCTATTGGACACAGAGATGTCACGGATCACATACACTTAACACGATAAATGCTGAGATCTTTCGTGACAGAAAAGAAAAATAAGGACTCCGGAGTGTCAAAGAAGGGGTCGACTGAACATACCATCTGGGAAAGGACCAACACAAAAAGCCTTTCAAACACTCACAACTACAAAAAAAAAAAAAAAAAAAAAAAAAAAATCAACAGCAAGAGCAATCTAAGGTTATCTTAATGGAACGGACTCTTTGTCTATGATTGAGAGCGAACACTAGCCCGCTAACCGATAGCTCTCTCGCGAGGCATCAGCGGCTATGAGGCTTGGCTGCTATCCCACCAACGTGACTGCTGTTCTGGTCTCATTTACGGTTACAGCTCGGTCTCTGTGCTAATTAACCCAGATGTGGATATTAATAACACACCTGAGATGAAAGCAGGTCTAGACTGGAAATGGGGCAGTTTTAGAGGAAGAGAAGATGGATTTAAGAATGGCGACAGTGAAATGGGTCACTTACGCCCCTCCTGTGTCAAGGGACAGAACTCTGTTACTATATAGAAATACCCAAAGGCTCTTTTTTAATTGCTCACGTCTCCAGAGGGTTTTAGGTTCAGTGAAAAACGGAAGACATCTTTAAGGGGACAGTCTGCTCTCAAACAGAAAAAAAGATGGTGTGTGTTTGGGGGGTGTGGTTATTTATGAGATTCATACATAAATATTATGTGAGAACAACTTTTTTTTTTTAACCCCATGCTTAAAGGTCTGCACTGGATGTCACTGAAGATCAAAACGAAGCGTCTGATGTTCATTAGTTAGCAGGTGCTCCACTCCTTAGTTGGTTTAAAGATCTTATTGAGGTGAAAGTGGATGTTGGTGGGGATTTGCTAAATGGAAAGTGTAAAAATCTCAAAAGTAGGACTTAGAGGTTGTGATTGACAAACTGGGAAACATTTTCTCAGGAATATGCCAAGAAAAAAGGGGGGAAAAAATCCAAGAAAGCTAATAATGCATCCCAGACTATAAAAAGGCCTAAGTGAGTAGGCTAATATTTATACAGACTCCCTCCTAGTCATTCGAGAGAGCGTTGGAAGATGCTCAAGATGATTTCATAATGTAAAAATTCATCGCACATAAATATGCCCCCGAGTGTCTGCACCCCTAAGTGGGGCAGACTAATTCTTTTCATGTGCCGTTACTGAGTGACATGCAGTATTACCTACAAATTCTGTCCAAAATTGGCAACACTTTTGAGACTGTAAACACTTCTCACGTGTTTGTTACACGATGAAATACATTAAATCAATGCTCTGAAATGCAAACATTTATAAACACACCACTGATGTCTTTCCTGAGATTAAGTAAGAGATCAACAAAGAAACTGAGCAACAGTTTTAATGGTGAAGAACTGAGATGTCTAGTGGTAAGAAGCCAGCACAGTTCTGAGCTCCACAGAGACAGGGTTTCCTCTGGAGGGATTCCATCCCCAGGGACTTTGCTCCAGGCATGCTTTGCACCGAATTCAGTCTCTCCACCTCAGAACTGCTGTGTCCTCCTGAGTAATCAAAACTAAGCTCTTCATTGGCTAGAATGTCTCGCCTGGCAAACAGAGCCAGTCTGGGCACCACGGAGTGCACCCGAACCGGTACCATGATCAGGTTGGGTTGGCAGGAGTGGTTGATGAAACGGCCCACGTTGCCCACGGCAACGGGGTCAACGAACGTCTGGCTGACCTGTCCCTCGCCCGCATACTCCCCCACAGCGATGATGTAGTTCATGTCCTGAGCCGTCTGGGAAAGCTGCCTGCGACGAGCCTCCTCGAACCCGATCGCTTCCCCGGCGTACTCGCAGACGAACGTCCCGCACAGGACTGGCTCCAGGACCTTCACTCCCCAGCCTCTGGCCTCGGTCCAGAACACACACAGAGGAACATTCACCCCTTTCTGCACCACACGATTCTGGCAGGCCTCACTGCATTCACAGAGAACGTTACACTCAAACACAGGCCTGCTATAGCCCGTCGCTCCGTCGCACTGGTTCAACAGTCTACCCTCGCGGTCGTAGGTCTCACCATATGACTGCAAGCAGAGGCAGCTCTCTCTCTGGCAGGAAAGGGAGCGACAGCTGCAGCCCGGGAGGGTCACCTCGCTTGGGTCGTTGTCGCAACCCGGTCCTTTTATATTCTCCGGCGTGTACTGTGGGTACAGGGATAAAATTTGTTTTCCAAATGTTTGCACAGATCGAGGAATGCGGTCATGTTTTTATCAATTATGCTGGAGTCTTAGTTGAAACTTAAAAGCTCATTGAGCTATTTATCTCAGAAGCAGGCTGTGTTAAGGTGAGATCTGTCTGAGGTGCTACTGCTAGATCGTGGAAATTTGCTGCCACCGTATGGCAATAAATGGGGACTGAAATTTAAGGAAACGCGGCAGAATGTTATGCTGTACAGCAATAAAATTAATCGTGCCTTAACCAGTCTAAAAAAGCTGACGTCTCACAACATCAGGAAAACTGCCCATTGAATACACGTAACAGGGGATCTGAGGGGATGATTTCGTGGATTGGTTGCTGCAGCCTACCTGAAAGTTGGGATAAACATTCTTCCCATCATTACGTTCAATTGTGATGGGAACGCTCTCGTGACCCCGGCTCAAATCCTCATCGCAGGTACGCTTGTTCATGTCATCTGTTGTTCAACCTCTCCACAGTCATTCGTAGGAAAAACAACCTTATGTAACACGGCGACAGACAAAGTTAGGAAACTTTAAATGTTCATCTGTACTAACCAAAGTCAGCTTCATCTTATTAACGTTAGCGTGGTCATAGACGCCAGTTTAGAAACAAACGTTTACCTCTCTTCATGTCCACTTGTTTTGGCAAAATGTCATCAATTATCGACGACATGACAGATTATCTTTATGATATCAACAAAGTAGGATCGCGCGTTTACAGACGCCAGTTTTATGTGGCTGTACTAGCGATTTCCGGTTTTAATAAAATGACATAATAATAGTCTACTGACAACGTGTGAAACATTAAAATAGTGCGTTTGTGCTGTCAGTTCAGGTTAAAATCATTGTTTAAGTACGAAAGTGAGAAAATTTGTGAAACTTTCACGAGGAGCCATCTCGTAATATATTTGAATCTCGTGTAAATGTTATGGTATACTCAATATGACATAATTTGGATATGTTTATAAAATACTGAGACTTCATAATCAGAATTTTGAGTTACTTGAGGAATTTAGTCTCAACATGTACAATGAGAAATGATTTACGAACGATGAATGAATGAACTGTGGGACGTAGTTATTTTACCATACTATAATTTCATGAGAGCTTTTATTTTGATGCATTTGTTAGCAGTCTGGGTGTCAGTTAGATTCACAGTCTAACGTCACCATATCAACATTATTGGTTACGTTATAGTAACATTCTTAAATCACAATACATGGTATTCATAATGTACTGGGAACAAAGTGGAACCTATCTGTTAACACAGCGAAAAAGACGAATAGAAGTACCTGTGTTAGACTGGTGTCCACCTGTATGTTGCCACGTTTATGTTCTGGAGTTCGAACTTCGGCCTGCAGATGGCATTAGATGACAATGTCACAAAAAATGTATCTAAGTTTTATCACTTGGTGGAATAACAAACTCATTTTAGTACAGCTACACACGCATATTAACACAGTACTACTAACATTAGCGTACTATTCTAACTACTTCCACTATTTCCTCTACTACCACTACATCTGCTTTCACTACTACTAGTACACTAATGAAAAACTAAGTAAATATCCAGTGACTATAACAACAGCAGCAATTCCATGAGATAGGGAAATTTTATCTTTCATCTGTTAGCTGTTTACTCCACTTTAGCAATCAGGATTACCCTGGCAAAAAAGAACTGCATTGTGTACATTGTGTACAATAAATACACAAAGGCACCCCTTGGGTTAAAAACTGAGAAACTTTCTCAGTTTTCAAATATTGCTCTGATGTTAAGTAAACTCAAAAAAGCTATACAGTAGGTTACCTTTAAAATGTTAATTTGGAAGGTTTTTCTTTTCTTTTTTTTTTTGTTAACTGTGTGTTGGCGAACCCGATAACTCCTGTGGAGTGTGACTCTCTGGACATACTGTAATAGAAGTGACTGCCAAGTTGCATGTGACATCATGTGTCCTGTAATGAAGGGGATTCAGAGGCTCTGGGTCCCATCTGTTTGTCACACCCCTGGGGAGAAGAGCGGAAATAGAAGAGAGAAACGGTGGAGGGTGGAAATCCACACCATCAATATATCCGTATGCCGGATTGTCCCTGGAATAGAGTTTATTTCATCAGTGAGAAAGCGTTGAGATTCCGGGTGACATGTCTTCACCTTACCGAATAAGACTGGTTGTCATTCACCCTTCCATTTTTATAGGTCAGATAGACCAGTATACACCAGAATGTTCCAGAAGCATGCTTCTAATGTGTAATGAGGCTACAAGATGTGTGTCATGTATAGGTATCTTTTTGAAGCAGACTAATGTGTTAGCTGGTTCCCAGCTTGTAAAATAAAAAAAATTCTTTCTTTCTTTCTTTCTTTCTTTCTTTCTTTCTTTCTTTCTTTCTTTCTAAGGGCACACAATCCTCTTCTACCTCATTTGCTTCATAGACACCTGTGCGCTGACCGACTTTTTGGGGAATGTGTACCCATTCCAAGGTCACTAAAACCTTGGCCAACGAGGGTATCAAAAGCCGAAGGTCCAGTGCGATAGCTACTGCTCCACATGTCCAATTCATCAGTTTTCTAGGAGAGAAACAATTTAGACTCCATTTAGCTCTGAATTTCCCAGAATAGCATTCCCCCCTCACAGAGGACAGCTAGAGCTGGCCATCAAAGACAAGACCGTTCTCCATTTTGGTATGTCCTCGTGTCTTTCCATACCTCCAAATTAAAGTACATAAAGAGGTCAGTCAGTATCTCTATTTGGATGTGTTAAATCATTCAAATCAACATGATGATAATTGCAGTAATGTGAATGGTAATTCAGCCTGCAGCTGTATACCTTTCTTTGCTGTTATTGTTGTTGTTGTTGTTGTTGTTGTGCTGTACCAAGCTGTTATTTTTATATGTCTTTTTCAAAAGAAAGACATTTTTTTTTCTGCACCGTTTTGGTGTGTTGTCATGGATAATTGATGAGCAGCCCTTTATTCTCAGGTGACTCAGGCCAGCAGATGGGAAGAGGTCACATTGCTGGCTGGCATTTCTACTGAGCAGTGGTGTTGCTGACTTTTTTTTTTTTTTTCTTTTCTTCTCGTCCTTACTGAATACTCTCTCTCTCCCTCCTCTCTCTTTTCTTCTCACATCCTTACTGCAATCATATGCTCGGTGATTATTTTGTTGAAGGTCTTGGGTTTTCTTTTTCTTTTTTCTTTCTTTCTTTTTTTTTTATTTTGGCGGGGGGAGGGGCAACGACTCTGCAGGCAGAACTTGAAACTTGTAATTTTGTATTAATGACAAAATGACACATAGAGGGGCAGGAAGATGTTCCCCATCAATGTCTCTCTCTCTCTCTCTCTCTCTCTCTCTCTCTCTCCCCGAAGCTTCAGAAATGTGTTAACTTTCAAATTACGGTGGAGTTCTGGGAAAATAATGTCAGTCTATGACAGGCAGGAAGTGTAAGCTGAGGTTCACTGTACACTGATAAGAGACTGATTTGTGATTTGTGGACATTTGGCAAAGTGGAGTTCAGTTTGTCAAAGCTTCTGATATGCTAGTGAGACTCTTAAGACTCAGAGATAGCATCGATTTTCATTCAAAAGACTAAGATTTATCACTGTGGAGCGTTCAGTTGTGTTATTTAGTCTTTTTTTTTTTCCTTTTTCTTTTTTTCTTTATATTCAAGCAGATATGCAGAATAATGATAAAGAGCAGAAGAGTGAGATTGAATCAACTAATAGAGATGCTTTGTCTCCCAGACACTTACATTCATCACTGTGTAGAATTGTTTTTTTTTTTCTTCTTTTTTTCAACTCGCTGTATGTCTCTTGTTATTCTATTATGTCAAAACAGAGAGAAATCATTCTTTTTCATAATAGCATTAGGGTAACTGGGGATTCTCATATTGCTTTTGCACTTTAAATATCCCATACCCTGCAGCTGTTATTTATATCAGTGTGGATTATGAAAGATGTGAAATATACAGTGAGAAAAAAAGTCTGATACCTTAGCTTTTTCCCCTGATATTTGCAACTTTAGGTCGTGGCAAATCATACACTTTTACACTTTGCCGCCCAAATTGTTCTGAAACATTTTGAAATGGTTTGTCATTACTCTTTTTTTTTTTTTTTTGCAGAGTGCTCGGAGAGTTATGGTAATTTGGAAATAAAATGACAACGTTTGTGATTCTCACATTCCAGAACTGATTTGCGTTCCTAACCGTTCCAATCAAAAGTCCTGTCTTCAAAGAAATTGGTCTCTATCTGGAGAACATGATTTTATAACAACACAAACTGGCACACAGAGTTGTCATCAGCGGTCTGTGATACACAATTACTTTTTTCTCCGAGCCTTATTGTGACTGACACGTACCCACTGCACTCAGCATGAGGAGAAACATGAATTGTTCTATACAGCTTTCTGCCAGCTTGGTGATTGTGTCTGGTTGTGGATTACAGAGGACATTTCAAAGGTTGCCTTGTCTCTCCTGGTTACATTGAGCATGGCTGATTACTATTACCCTCCCCGTGCCAATTACGAGAGCTTTTCAGACTGGCTTCCCATCGTGACCCTCCGACAGATCCTTCAAAGGATTTGAACCTGCTGCTAGAGCAGCACAAGGGCTGACAACTTCAGTTAGAAGAATAAAAAGTTTTTTTCCCCCCCTTTTTAAAAGGCAGTGTGACAAGTTAAAGAAACTGACAGATAGACAAAGACAAAAGAAGGACATGAAAAGCAAGGTAGAAGGAGAGAGAGAGAGAGAGAGACAGAAAGAGAGACAGAGAGAGAGAGAAAGAAAGAAAGAAAAAGAAAGAAAGTAAGAAAGAAAGAAAGAAAGAAAGAAAGTCTTTAATGGTGTCTTAGCCGGTAGCTAGTTTACACAGAAGACAATATAGAAGAAGTTTCCAGAATTCTAAGCCGCATCCATGGGTTAGCGATGAGTATGTTGTTGCTGATGTTATGGTGCTGGAGGCAGTCAGTGTACAGGCCTCTCTGGGTGGTGGTCTCTGCTGTTCTGCTGCTAGGCAACTGTGGTGGCAGCTTGTAAGATTTTTTTCTCATGACAACATTTTCTCACAAAGCAATTAGAGAGAGAGAGAGTCAAAGATATTCCACCATGTCCTCAGAGACCAGAGTTTTTGAACATCAGGTTCAGCAACTCTCTCTCTCTCTTTTTTTTTTCCTCGTGAAAAATGAAATGGTTTATATGTTGAAGTGAATGCAATTAAAGTTCAGCTTCAGAAAAAGAAAAAAAACCCAAAACAAATAAAAAGTACACCTACTGCCCAATATTTCCCCCATATCATGAATACCTCTGACAGTTAATAAGAAATGAACCTCCCGTCCACCTGCACAGATTATTTACCGAGTGGCATTTTCAAACGCTTATGGGTAGATATTCAACAACGCAATTATCCTCACTGAAAATTAAAAAAAAAAAAACATGCCATTCCAGGTATATCCCATTCCAAAAACAGCACGCTTTAGAAACACACGTTGCACAAAGCCCTCGTTACGATGTGAAAACAGGCCGCTATTGCTTGGGTCCTGGCAGACTTGTGTTAGTGTCAGGAGGAGAGAGAGTCTCAGAGATCCATCTCACAGAGAGACACTGAGCAGGAACATACGCCAAGATGTTAATGGCGGAAAACTCTGTCGATTTATGAACCATTTCCTCTCGTTAGGGCTGAGCATGTGGTGAAGGAGTGTGGTGAACGACTTGGCCGGAGGATATGATCTTGGAGTCAGTTTACTCTTCCATTATTTATGAACTTACTGTAATAGAACAGAGACTTATCCGTTTTGGCAGCTCAGATTATGAAACAGAAAAAAAAAAAAACCCTGTTCGTGAAGATACCTGTGCCTTATCGTGTTATGATTTAAATCATTTGATGACAACATTTCCCGATGCCATCCATTATTGATATCATGTTGCCGTAACGATAAAATCTTTGCTTTGTAAGCCTAACCAATGAGCGTTATCGATTGCCCAGAAAAGATCTCATTGGCTGCAGTAATTGATTATTTTTCGAGTAAAACCTGGGCCTTCTGCGGTAGACACAAACCGGGCCTTTTTCATTTCGGACTAGAGTGACTATGCTGCATCTCGTTTATGGCTACATCACTCTCAGCACCCCTGGGATATTAACATTTGACCCTCAAGCAGTTAACCTTAACCTTCATTAGCATGCTGTTATCCAGTTATGGAGCGTGGGCGTTGGTCTGATGGAGTTCCCTTCTGTCAGCCTTGTGATTTGGGTAGTTAGTGAACAACAATTTGGTAGTGTGTGCAGGAAGTGTGTCCCTCCGCGCACCCCCCCCCCCCCCCCCCCCCCCCCCCACTCCACCATGTCCTCTGTAAGTCCTTTGTCAGACACTTTTACTGAACCCTAACTCTTAAAAGGCTCTATATCACAGGTAGCCCCAAACAGACTGAGACAAGCAGGAGGATAATGATGTTTAAGGGTGTTCCCATCTCCCCCGCATGTTTTAAAGTCGGATCGATGGGCTGACAGACCCATCTCATAAAAAGGACAGAGATGTATGGCTGTGTTTTTGAAAGGCAATATTTCAGATACAGGGCAATAAAGGCAATATTTCAGATACAGGGCAATAACACAGAGATGACATTTAACAGTGTTATCTGTCCCAGCACCAGGTCAGTGGCTAACAAACAGTCCAAGATCAACATTTAGTGAAACTGCAGACACTTCAAAACAAAGGGATTACTGGATTATTTTAAATTGTTTGATCTCTCTCTCTCTCTCTCTCTCTCTCTGTGTGCGTGTGTGTGTGTGTGTGTGTGTGTGTGCGTGTGTGTGTATGTACATGTGCGTCTGTGTCTATGTCAATATGAGGAAACAGAGAAAATCCGTAAAGAAAGCATTTATCTGTTAAAAAAATAAGGATTACAAAACAGGTGTGCAATTTTCTTTGAAGTGTGTGTGTGTGTGTGTGTGTGTGTGTGCGTGTGTGTGTGTTAAGCAAGAGTGGAAACGAACAAATTCTTTGCAGTAAGCATTTATTTGCTGCAAAAAAAAAATACGGATAATGAAATGGCTTCGCATTTATACATGTCTGCACTAACAAATTTTGACAGCGATTTCTCCTGGAAATAAATAAAACACCATCCTCAAGCCCTCTGACAAATACGCTTCTGCCGCCAGCAATTCACAAATGCATAATAGAATCTGACTGATCTCCAGGTCCTATCTGGAGATGCAGTTTATGTGTTGGTCTTGAAATTGAATGCATTCAATGTTCAGGACAAACTAGTAATGTTGGAAGTGAAAAAAAAAAAAATTATGAGTCTGCAGAAAGAGTACAGGAGCGCTTCTTTCCTCACGCTTTGGTTAAATTGCCTTCACTTTCTTAATGCTCATTTTATTACTTTTAAAAGTGAGAGTACTGATATGGCAAAGCTGCCATATCTGCTGCTCTTTGTGTTGTAGATGATACGAGACAGAAATGCAACTTTAAACTGTACTATTTGTGGAGGATTAAACGTTTCGTGGACACAACACTACTGACTGGTTTCAACATCGTCTGATTTCCACCACGTAAAAACTTGGAATGATTTTTCATAAAGGTACATTCAGTGTATTTCAAAGGTGTCGCGGAGAGACGCATAAGAAATTTCTTGAATGCTCCTGATATAACTCAATGATCTCATACTAGAACTTCTAAAAATGCGTCTCTGGTCACCAACTCTTCCGTGATGAACTCAATCTTAAGGACTTTTAGAAACTGGAAAAAAGAAAAAGAAAAAGAAAAAAGCTTCAAAAAATACTTTTAATCCTGGGACTGTCAGAAAAATGTTTCTTTTCATTTAGAATTTAGAACTCTCTGGAATGGAATATTTTGGAACACTTTAATGTCTCCACTTGACAGAATGCTTGCGCTCTGGGGTTGTCACAGGACGCAGTTGAGTTGATACACAGAGACACAGCGAGGGGATCTTTTTGCAAAGAAAGATAGCTGCATATACTTGTAAGGAGCTGCTTACAAACCATTACCCCTAAACGACCTACCTCTGAACGTAACAGCATACGTCCTCCAGCACATTAAACAGAAACTCACCCACGCTACCATGGCTTAACAGTGCTTGAAAGAAGACGAGCGAAGAATGTTTAGAGCGTCGCTTTACCGTCCGTGTTTATTATGAACGGCACGGTTCTCCCGATCAGGCCGGACGTGACTCAATTTCAGCGTTCACAATAAAGATTGCGATGTGTTGATGCGGTATCATGAGCAGGCGCGTCTGTCGTTCCGAGAAAATGAATGCGCTCATTCAGAATGCCCTGCAGGCGCTGAGACTTCCCAGGGTCAGTGGAGACATTCATAGCATCGCAACAAAATGGTTTAAATAGGATGAGTGCGATACTGGGCTTCAGTGGACAGCAGAACAATAGCAGGTTTTTTTTTGTTGTTGTTGTTTTTTCTTTAAACGGGAAAATAACTGACCACTGAACAGTAAGAATGATAGGGAGCTACGATGCATTGGATGCTGTGCTAAGTCTTGCACTTCTACCTGAAGGTGAAGGTTGTTTCTGAATCGAGGGAATTACAAGCTCAGCAATTTTCAGTGAGGACATTCTCACTAACGGTCCCTGGATCAGAAATAGCAATTCACCTTTTCCAGCAGAGGAACCCCAGAGAAGTGGAAACTACAATTACCCTGAGATTGAGGGTCTGTTTTCACTGCTCTGCACTTCTGGAGGCAAAATTACTCACAAGCACAAATAAGTAAACACACACACACACACACACACACACACGCACATGCACAAGCATAAACAGACATTTATGCACAGTCAGATAACCTACCTCTCCCTTTTTCTGTCTCTATTTGTCTGCTAAATACACACTGTTACATAGAACACAATATCTCAAAATCACTCTTGCATGATGGCTCATCCCAAAGCCTTTTGTTACACGTTTTACTATGCGTAGGGATTTTTGGAGTTTATCCATGTACTTACATCTGCTGTAGTCTTATTCACGCAGATTACTGATGTGTTAGAAAAGAACAGGAGTTAAAATAAGGTTCTGGTATTGTTTTATTCACAGATGTATCTACTCACGTATGCTTTGTGTGTGTCATTCTTGTTCTCTTTGACAGGGAGGAGTTGAAGCAGATGTATCCCATGCTACAAATACAAGCCAGGCAGCCAAGCAAAACAGTGTATGGATTGAATGGATCGGAGAATCAATAACACTCAACGTGAAGCAAATTCATTGAAAGAAAGCTCATTTGGCGCAAAAAAAAAAAAAAGCGTTAAACATGCAAGATGTACTTGGTTGTTCTGAGTTCCAATGATATATTCCTGTTTAAAATTTGCTTGTGCTTGATTGGGCTTTACTGTGATGTGTTTTAGCCTCAGGGCCAAGCGTTCTGTAAAAACATTTATTTCCATGTTTTTGGATGGTGTCTGCGTGTCTCCTTCAAAAATAGTTCTGTGTAAGCGTGGCCTGTAGGGATGCAGTGAGTGATGATCGTCAAAGCCGGGAAGACAGGAGCTGACTACACTCTTGCCTCTTTAAAACCCCTCTGGCTCTGTTTGGGCTGACTGGAACACACCTCCCTGAGGGAAAAGACAAGGTGAGAACATGGCAGTTTGGCGCTTTTCTCAAAAAAAAAAAAAAAGAAAGAAAGGAAAAAAAAAAAGTTAAAATATCTTTCCGTAAACACAACAGTTAAGACAGTAAGTACCAGTGTCAAAAGCCATCGGTGGATGTTTCCATGGCAATGTCTGAGGGATTTTGCACAGCTCCATAAGTCACCCCCCCCCCCCCCCCCCCCCCCCCCCCCCAGCCCCAGTGAAAATTCATCAGCTGTATAAGAAATGTGGGATTTCACTCGATAATCAGCACTAGAGAGAGAGAGAGAGAGAGAGAGATTTGACACTTTCTCCCTGTTCCATACATCACAGTTTGACACACTAGACCCTGAAGGGAGAAGAATTTGAAACGTTAACAGCAAAACTTGTCTCACGTACAAACTTTTGTCCCGTCTCACTCCCTCACTCACTCACTCACTCCCTCCCTCACTCACAAGTATGAGGTGGTGCTTTATTCAAAGGAACATTAACGCTGACAAGCTCACGTTTCTGCTGCCAAGCATTCACAGTGTAACTGCACTAATGATGGAGGTCCTTTGCCCCTTTTTCCTGTCGACAGAAAAACCACTTCACTACCATTAACCCGCCTCTGCTTGATTATACAATAAAAAGACATTTGGGTAAGAGATTCTGAAAGATACTTAAAGCCTGTGTGTGTGTGTGTGCGTGTGTGTGTGTCAGTCAGAGTGTGTAATAAAAGTAGATGGGGGGTAGAGGGAAATTTAAATCTTTTAGAAATTACAATGTTGTTCACTTCACTCCTGTGCTCTGCTGATGTATATGATTAAATCGACGAGAACAGCAAGAAGCATCTAAATGATTGTGGTACTCCACACTTGCATTATTTCAGCACAGTGTAATTTGAGTATTATGTTCTTACTGGATTTGAGATGAAGCATAACATTCAATCAGGTATTGTTGTTATCAGGTTGAATTCTGTGGTTAATATACAGTAGAGAGAGAGAAGAGAAGAACAGCGTGTGTCTGACCTCTTTCTTTAACGCAGTGTTAAACGTGACAGAGAAGGCAAAGACAACAGAAGGTCAAACATGAAGACGCTGACATCAGTGTCAACATAACGCTGATACAGCAACTGCCTCCCATTTCTTAATTATGCACAAAAGTACACAGGCATGTATTCAGAGAGAGAGAGAGAGAAAGAGAGAGCCAGTGAGCATCATGTAATAAATAACTTTAAAAACTCTCCCTTCCTCTGGAAATTAGGGCATCAAAAGTGTGATGGAGTGGGACCATCAGTGGTGCTGTCCTGAAGCTCATAAATTTTTCAGTGCAGACAGAGAGAGAGAGAGAGAGAGAGAGACAGGCAGAGTGCAGAGCGTGGCAGGGGTGAAGATGGATGGCGTCTCCTGAGTTCAGTGGCGTTTTTATGGTTAAGAGAAGACCCGAGCAGGAGGTTTCCCAGACAATGTGTCGCCAGGTTCCCCCTGTGTCACCGATACCATGAGAACATCAGAGACTGCAATGCCACTATGACCGGCATGACCGGGGAGCCGCTGTTAGAGCACACACAAACACACACACACACACACACACACTGTCCACCTTGTCTGACACAGACATGATGTGGTGTGGTATTGCTACATAGTGCGGTGTCATGCAATGCAGTAAGAGCACCAGCGATCAGTGTATAATAACTGCATTCACATGACTGTAAAGCCCATGTATAACAGGTATGGATATGAAGTTATGGATGTATGAAATGGAATCTAATTACACTTGGAAAGGGGGGGGGGGGTGAGGGCTACCCAAACAAGATCATTTAGTTTGTTCATCTGTGTGGGAAAGCTTATACCACAATTAGGACGCGTGTGTTTATTGACTCAATACAAACTGCATTTTGTTCACTCAGTAATTATAGTCAATATACTGAAAAGCAACAGTACCTATGAGAAAGCATTCAGCAAATATAGAAAACTGAAATATACAAATTGTATTTTAGTTGTACTTATCCTACTCTGCCTTCATCAAAGCCTTGTCTTCTACACATTTTAAGAGTGACTCTGATGCAGATTAACGTTTCTCTGCCTGTTATCAAATGACTGTCAAAGTAATCCCAAACATTTTTCTTTTTTCTTTTTTGTCACTATCTCTGTTAAGTCCTGTTACTCTGATTATTTCCAGTGATAGACTGGTATAGTAAAAGTCATAAGCTTATATAAACAGTCTTGTCCACGTACTGGGATTAACAAAAAAAAAAAAAAAAACCCAAATCAGAGAGAATCTAGAAAGTTTCACATTCAAAACTTCAATCTTATTCCACTTTCTTGTTTGGAAGAGAATAAATTAGAGCAAACTGCGGCAGTTCGGTACACATGAATTCTTGATTAATCTAAGGATACTGGCAGCAAGACTTAACACACGTTGTGAGCCAGCTCAAGCTTTTAATTGGGTCCTTGGAGAAATCTCTACAAAAGCACAATCGTTGCACCCAATTCATTACATATTTTACAGATAATTAACAATGCTCAAATACTTTTTGTTGTTGTTGTTGTTGTTTTTAGTCTCTGTATGTTCTCATGGCTTTTCTTTTTTTGTTAAAGCCCTTTTTTTTTTTTAAACCTCTAAAAATGTCTCAGAATCTAAAAAGAGACTCGTCTGGACAAATGGACCCTGAGAGGAATCTCTGTGTGTTGCAAATGCAACGAGATACAAAAGAATGAGCTATATCGTGAATATTGTCATAGTTAAAAGACTTTGCTACTGATGTGCTCCACGCTGGCCGTCGTAACCATTTTTTATTGTGACGATATTTAAAATATAGCATGTCACATGTCCTCCTGTGCCCTGTTGCCTCTTCATATTGTTCCTGATTAATTCTGCAGCTGTACTCCCCATCTGATAATGCGGCAGTGCATATTTGCTGACTCTTAGAAGAGATTCTTTTCAGATTCTATTTGCACTTGCAGAAAGGTTGAAACGCTGAGACGGAAGAGAGAGGGATAGAGAGAGAGAGAGAGAGAGAGAGAGAGAGTTTAGACTTGCAGACAGGTATCCCAGGCTCTGAGGATTGTAGGATAGAAGCAATCTCTAAACTCTAAAATAAAGTTAACAATATTTTAGAGAGAGAACAAAGTCACTCAGTCAGAATCATGTTTGGCAACAGCTACTATTGTCCCTCAGCCTCTAATTAACAGAGACTATGTGTCCAAACACCGCTCTGTGATCGAACAAAAACTGGAATTGTGGAGTCAGTCCTTCGAACAACAAGCACGGGAGTGCCAGAGAGAGAGAGTGAGAGTTCAAATAAGACAGTGTATGCTACCACAAAAAGGAACTGGATTCATATGACCAGCAAGTGCACTTCTTTTACAGTTAACAAAAAAAAAAAAAGTTCTGTACAGTGCTGAGTGTCTTGTGAAATGGTATTTTCTGATAAGCACATTAGCATAACATGGTCACAGCAACGCAGATAATGTTCCATTATTCAAGATTCTCCTCCATCAATCATCAGAGATCTACAGAAAGCAGTTAGCGCGAAGTAAGTTTCAAACTCAGAGTCATTAGGCTGGTGATATAGCGTGTAACGCTTGTGCTTTATCATAGACATTGCAGAATGAATGTGTTCAATAAAGCAGCCATAAAACAGAGATGTGAATCCCTTCTAGGTGCTTTTCCCTCCTTTTTATTGCAGACAGTAGCAAGAGTGATTGCACTTCCCCTGCTGTAATTGAGTTGTCTTTTTGTACGCTCTGCCACATTCTTGCCCCTTTCTCTCTCTCTCTCTCTCTCTCTCTCTTTCTAAATGGCTTTCTCTAATTATCGCGTGATACAGCTTTACAACAATGTGTTTGTCTCTTTTATTGTGCGCTTCAAAGATTTTATGTCTACAATTGAAAACATATTTTATATATAGGCACATCTCGCAGCAATTTACAGAATAATTCATCATTCTTTCTTTTTAAGCATGGCATTATTCTTGTCCTAAACCACTTTTGCTGCTGTGTTTTAAGATTTTCTCTTTTAAATGACTTGGCTGGTGTGCATTGCAGTGATTCTAGGAGAAAGCTTCTTGAATATTTCTTTAGCTCTGTACAGCGGTTCATATCTACTTGTCAGTCAGACACGATGCAAAACAGCATTATTACTCACAGTGTAAAAAAACAGCAGTATTAGTTCACGATGAAACCTGGGCTTATGTGCCAATAAACTTAATACCTATTGCATATGCAATTTCTCTATGGGAACCTGATGTCAGAGAGAGAGAGAGAGAGAGAGAGAAAAAAAAAAATCAAAGTTACCATGGCAACCAGCTCATAGAGTGATGGGCTACCTGAACAACAGACAACTACATTCAAAAAGCATCCTCAGTTTTCAAGATCTTATTTTGTCAGCAGGTTTATAATGATCCCCATTCATTTACGCTAGCAAAACCATTTAGCGTGTAATGTCCAAGAGACGCAATGTCTCGTATGATTCACAAGCTAAATTTATTGCCATGTCTACCTCTATTTGTTTACAGTCACTGAAATCATTCTGTATCATTACAGAAACTCATGATTCATCCCTGTAGAGTGTAATATCTTCATCCACATATGAGTAATTGCCCTGTCACTCAAACTCCCAAGAGGGTATATTTGTTTTTGTAAGGGTCAAAGATATCCAGCGTGTGGAAAATCACTGCCTTTATTGGAGATGACAGGTTTATTGATAACTTTATGGTTACGCTGTGACTCAAAGAGAATGAATAAAGTTGTGATAAAACATTCTCACCTCGACATCTGTCAGGCATCATGATATTGTTTTTGAATAACTTTAAGTTTCTGTTGAGAAGAGATCACTAATAATCATCATGGCAGTTGAGCTGCGTGGTGAAACTGTAATTGCGAACATGACTAGAAAACATTTGAGTATTTCTAATGTTAGTGTATGTGTGATGTGATGTGTGTGTGTGTGTCTATATACAACATTATATAATAGCATTATATAACATTTGTGGCTCTAATCTTACATGCAGTGACAAACTGATATTTACACATTGTTAATATAACCTCCTGGTGGAAAATGAGACAGTTCTGCCTACCCAACAGTAAAATTTGCCACTGTCATCTTAAGCTTGCTTACTGAGCATCTCAGACCTGCTAATCTACAAAGCCATCTGACTGGCTGTTGTAAACCAAACAAACAAACAAAAACAACGTACACAGTAAAACTGAGCTGAACTGAACTGAGGTGATGTTACCATGTAAATGTTGGACCTATCCTTTAAAACTACCCATTCTTTTTTTTCACTCAGCTAATGGGTCTTTTCACTGCACACACACACACACACACACAGCCCCTCCATATTATTTATAAGGAAAATGCCCACTACAGCTCAGAGACACAAGAAGCCACAGATTGTTTAATAGCCCATGAATATAAGCACTTACCATTAATCTTTATTTCACTTGACATTAATGATAATCACCCATTTACCAAAGTGTTTTAAATTCTGTGGCCGTGTATACCTCGAAAATGAAAATGCACCCATTTCGTCCCGCGCGCTCTCCAGTAAACAGTGATGAATGAAAGGCTAAATATGGTCAGAATGACCGAGTGTTGTTGGTAGGACCAATAAACAAAAACCTGTGCAAACCAGGACACGTTGGTGTAAATATAGTAGTGTAGCAGGCTTCATTATTAGCTGAAAGAGTAAGACAGGCTCCACTTAAAGCCATTAAGTAGCCCAGTAAGTCCCTTGGGCAATAGCGTGGAATACATATACATTGTTTCCACTTAGCCATGAGTGGTTGTAATTAAACCAGTTAGCAGGTGTTTACATACAGGAATTTTGCAAATCCTGGCTGTAGCAACTGCCCCAGTCAGTGTGCTTTTCAGCCCTCTGCTTCCTGGCCTGAGGACAGTTGTCTACAGGTTTAAACCAGTAAAATATGTTAACATGATTATCTTTTTACATAGTGTATAAAGCTATAACCACTCATTTATTAATAAACTAATTTATTGTGTTGTATCTCTTAGCGAACAACCCAGCTAACAATCTATTAATTGCAAGGTATTCAAAATCATAAATACAAAGTCCTGACTTGTTATAATTTTATAGACGCAGTAGAAATGCAAAGACCAGGCTATGTAAAACTCCATTTTCCTGGAGTCTTCTAACTTCATTCAGGCTGAAGTTCATAGCAGCCTTTATGTTACGGGATCATGTTCACAGCATACAAACGTATACACGATACTTATTAACATTTCATGGCATTTGGGGTTTTTATACAAAAATGCATTATTTATATATTGTCTACATATCTCTTGCATTTTGCACACATTTGCAGGCTCTCCATCTTTTTCCCGGCTAATGATGGTCGAACGTTAGTTCACCTCTGCTAGAGAAAGCAGCTTTCTCACTTAAGTAAGGCTGGCTAATGGGAAGTGTCATGTAGAGGTTCAGAGCTTGGCTTTCCTCACACTGCGCGGAGAGATTAAATTTTGATTAATTTCTCCCAGTGAGCGCTGGAGGCTGGGAGCCTGCTTGAGGAGCGATGATAGCACCGTCATGAGTCATAGCAGAGACAGAAGGTCACCCAAGCTTTGCTCAGCCGTGTTCCTCGCACACCAGCTTGTGTGCGGAGACAAACTCGCAAACGCGCCTGGATGCGGAGCTACCTCACGCTGACAAATGCGGATATGGCATCCACCTCCAGACGCGTCCAAAACATCGCGCCAACAAACAGACAGGGCTGTTTTCTCATCTGAATCATTAAGCTTGTTTTCTTCACAGCTTTCTTGCCAAAACGTGGCATATTAAATATGATCCACCATTTTCACCATTCCACAGAGACTGCCCCCATTCTGTCAACCATGACACACTGTAATTAGAAGGGCATCTTTTCCACTGCCACAGTCCCCGCCAACCACAGATTTACCACTTATGAATTTAAAGCCGCAAATCCTTCGTGAAAATAAATATAGCCCAACTGAGTACACTTGCTATCACTTTCAGGACATTCCAGCTCTTGTCTCACTGTAGTATTTTTTTCTTTTATCTGACACAGTCAGTAAAGGAACAGGACAGGGAGTTGGATGACTAATTAAGCATTTGGTATCAATGCTGAGGCCTTTTATGGTGAAGTAAAGGGCTTTTTCACACCTTTGAAAGACTACATGGTGTTTTTGCGACTGTTCGCCTGGAGGGAGATGACCTTGTCAGTGGTATTTCAGTCTTTGCGCCTGTGGGCATTTCACCGATGCTGCTGCCAGTTTTGGCAGGTGGGAAAAATGGATGGTTGCCTCGGAAACAGGACCACTGGGATGGGACACACAGAACATTCCGGAACTCAGAACTCCTGCACACGGCTTGCACGATAGAGAAGACTTGCACACAACACAATGATACAGTGCGCTGACATTTTGGGATGAAACTGTTATTTCAGGTATTCTGTTTAAAACCATCAGTCAAAACAGATGTCTTTGAAGTTGATTTGCAGCTATGACATTTATAAAAACACAGTGCCTTACGAACAAAAGGAAACTAAAAGCAAGTTAATCGAACGTCATCTTATCGTCTTTATGGTTGCGTGCTAATATAGCTGTGATTAGTGAACCACATAGAGAGGCCAAATAAACAAGCTTTAACATAACAAATATGAGGGAAATTAATAATAGATGTAATAATGGAGAACAGCCTACACCTACCTTGGTGCACAGTGGGAATGTTGATGAGTAATAAACATACACAGTATGCAACCATCTCAATACACAGTGCTGGATCCAAGCCAGAGTTATGATGCTTACACAGTCTGTCAAACACTGTGTTTCCCATGTCAGCAGTGCTCTCACAATCTCCCACCAGAATCTGTGACATTCACTGACATTTTAGCATACGTCATTTGTTAATGATTTTCACAACAACACCAACTAATCCAAACACAGTTCAGTGGTAGGGGGTTGTTTCATAAAAATGAACACTTATGGAGATGATATAAATGTTGTGAATGTAAATGTTGGAGAACATATATTTCTCACATTCATTTCCTGAATGATTAAAGCTCAAAATTATAAAAAAAAAAAAATAGTGAATTAGTTATCAGTTAGTCAAGTTAGTGTACTAGACCTAGACTGTCTAATACAAATGGGTACCACAAAGAACTCAGAGCAAAATCAGCCAGTGTATCCTTGAGCATGGGTCAGTCAACTTCAGAGATTTCACAAAATATCAGCACAAGTCTGTGAGGCATTCCTGAATGAATAGACAAATTTTGTTTTGAAAACTTTAAAAGGTCAGGTGACGTAGCTATGCCCTGGTGAGAGATCGCTCATGTAACAAGACTTGGAGAAGTGACAGTAACTGCCTCAGTCACGGTTCATTCTGTGTGATGAATACGCTGAATTCATCCCATAACTTCTCGCCCTGTCCTTCCTACACACAGGAAGAACTTTCAAAAGATCATAAATCATAAAACGACAAACTGTTAGAAAAGCAAATTTTTACTACTTTTAGTTCAAGTTTTGATACGGCTCTTTTATATTTGTATAAGACGTTGATATCAGTTGGTTCAATGTTAAGCAATACAGCCACAATCTACTGAGGTGAGAAGAACATTTTGCTGTTTAACCAGAAGGCCAGCTGTGTATTCTCCATTAGATCACCTTCCTTGTCATGTTTAATGAGCAGGAAGCTCCCTGTGGTAGTCTTACTTTGCAAACTGTATATTAAACGGTTCTCTTGCTTCTAGGTTTCCCCCTTCAGCAGCACTGCAGAGGAAGCAGCAGCAGCGGTGATGTGTTGTCAATTAAAAGAAATCTGAGGCAGAAACAGGTGCTGAGCGACATGCTGACAAAACCCATGGGAAAACACATTTTTCCAAACCACTCAACTCACCACAGGGGACTCTCCCAAGAGTGGGACACTGGAGTACCAAAGGAACTCCTCAATACAGTAAGTCAGAGCAAACCCCAAAATCCGTTACACATACTTTCATTTTTTTTAGTGGACTATTCTGGGAGACCTTTGATAGTTAAAGAAATGCATTGTGCAACATTTGTTATGCACAGGACTTGAGATCATTCATTAGGATTAATGGATTTTTGAGTGTAGAAGAAAGCATACAGTGTTTTGCTAGCACAAACTGACATGCTAAAATACTAGCCTTGCGTATCCTCTGTGATTCTCTGAGGAGAAAGTGTATATCTGTGATTCTCTGAGGAGAAAGTCACCCTGCTTTACTCTCCCCTTGCCTCCAAGGACAACGACAGAGCACCTTGATCCTTGGCGCAGGTTAAGGTGTGGCACTGCCAGCTAAAAGCAATTAAAGATCTCAGTGACATATACCGGAGTCCTCTCCAAGTTCTAGCATAATGTCTTGGCAAAGGTTCCACTGTTTTTACTCTGAGTGTCTCTTAATTAAGATAGAGTGCCAACCACCTTACCTGTTCCACCAGAGGAAATCTATCCTACCAGTCACCCAGCCTCCTCAGTTTATAGATGAAGCTTGGATCAGGCCACAGGAGATAGAAGTTGCATGATAACTATTGCGTTTGTTTCACTACGAAGACAGTTAGGTGTATTAAGGGTTTAACGGCCTGCCAGTAGATGTGACAGCATCTAAATGCAATGCCATTTTTGGGCAACTGGTTGACTCCATATTGTTGGAGTAGCCTATTTGATTCAAAACTTCCAAGTTCTTCATAGACTGATTATGGTGTAAATTGAGATTAAGATTCCTTAGATTGTAGATAGCAAAATAGCTACTGATTAAAAAAAAAAAAAAGTAAGTTATCTGACATTGCCACAGTGGGACAGAAAAAGGGACAGAGGAGAATGTCAATTAAAATACAGTGTGAATGAGTGCTTAGAGAAATGAGGGAAAATAGGGAAAGTCTGATTGCCTATGAAAGCTATGAACTTTAAGTAAAACATCAAACACGTCCCGCCTTCTGCTATAATAAATTCCCAATAGAAATGGATTCCTGGAATGAAAGCCAATGAAACTGGAGACTGCTCGGAGGCAGCGCTTTTATTCTCCTCAGAAAGACTGCTGGGTATTGGAGGATTAATCAACATTCAAGCAAAACCAACATGTTCTCTAGTCTTCACCTTTACATCACCGCTCCTTACATCGGACAACCTGTGTGTGAAGCACTTCAGGTATGGGTAAAAGACTGTCAAGTGCAGACAGATGACTGATGGCTGGATTTCTTTTGTTATTCCTTGTAGACTGCATTACGATAATGACGACAGAAAAATCTCTTCTCTAACGTATTCAATGTTTCGGAACATTACTTTAAAATAGTAATTAGTAATGACTTCTGTCAACTGTCAGCAAAATGTATCATGGATTCATCTGGATTCTTCTTTGTTATGTTTTAAACGTGTTTGAAATTAGCCAGTATATGGAGAGTACTTTGAAAAAATGCAAAAATATTCATTTCTGAATAACTGGCTCACACAATTTAGCATTCTGTGATGCCTCGTATAACCTATAAATCATGTTGCTCAACCACCCCAAAATAATGGGAGTACCTCCCCAGTCTACAGAATCCTTTGTACTCGAACACCGTAAATGCCAAATGATTGGTGATAACTTGTGTTTGTCTTTGCTGCACTATGTCTTTTATAAGATCACCATTCGATCTGGCACTGGGAAATACTCGAGCCCTGTTTTAAAAGTTATATTTGCAGGTATATAACCAAAACACATGTACATTCTGAGAAATTTACAAAAAGCAATGTTACACACAAAAGTAATTCTTGGTAACATTTTACTCTTAACTGTGGATATACAGATCATACTAAGAACTACATTTCTTCACATACAGATTTAGAAGAAGTCTTAACTTAACTCGCTCCAGTGTTACTTTGGAAAAATATTTCTTTTCTCTGAAACTGACATAGTGCTCTTTAGGTCCCACAGTTTTGTGTTACATAGTTATGTACAAATGTGATATCTTTATATTTATACTGCAGGTCTACAACACAAAACTAATAATACTTATTTGTATTTATTTATTGTTTTTTTCTGTTTTGTTTTTTATGAGTGACTCATGAATTTCATGCAGTTTGCAGAGACACAAGGAAATATTCAACGTTCCCTCCATTACCACTGATCCCTCCATTACCACTGATTCTAAGAGCATCACAAGTGATATGAACAATGCAGTGACACTGATTAAACCAAGGCCGCTGACTCTCTGGTAGTGCAGCAGTGAAGACTCTGAAATAGTTTCCATTACCCATAATAACCCACTTTTTAATCCAGGCCCCTTCATTCTCTGTTCTGGTGAATTCTTCCACCCTAATGATCTTTCCGATAGAAAAAAAAAGAATGAGGGCATCAACTTAAATGGCATAAGTGACGCCAGGTCAACATATGGGGGCACGCGCCCACACATCTTGCAGGCTTACTGCTCATAACGGGGTAAATTAAATTACACAATTACCACCAAATGCCTGAAACTCTGTGCAACAGCAAAATCGCGAATAAATGCTCACAGTCTTAAATCTATTGAATGATGTGCCCCTGGAAGGCCTTTTCTGCAATAATTTGAGACTGAGGAAGGAGAGCCTTAAATGAAATTTTCATAATTGCATTTTCAGTGTCTCAGGATTTATTAAAGAATGTGTTCACGCTGTGCCCACATGTTTTTTCATGACACTAAGGAAAGAGGCAAACAGGAAACACATTTTGTTTGCCAGCCTTGTCAAATCATGTACTTCTTTTAATCAGCTGATGAATGTGAACGTTATCACTTATATTCCATAGCTGCGCAATTTACTTAATTTGGCTAATTCTGTCTAAATAGCTAAAAAAAACGGAGTCTTACACTCACTGGCCATGTTATGAAAAACACCTACCTTGTAGGTATACCTTGTTAGTGTACAGTTAAAGACTATGGCCATGCACACTTTGTGTTAGCCATCCTCTTGCCCTCCATCTGTGGTCCGTTTCTGACCACAGGACCATTTGACATATGCAAAATCCCCAGCAACACCGCTGTGCCTGATATATTCGTACCAGCAAGACACTCTCATCCATGTCACTATCATGTCATTGTCACTGCTGTGTTGAGAAAGGTCTGCCACTCAAATGATATCCGGTCAACAGCAGTCCTGTAGTCAGAATCTGACCACTGATAAATGGCCTAGAGGGAGGCTAACAAATTGTGCATGAACTAGATAGGCTTCAGTCAGTAATTGTACAGCTATATAGTGCACTTATTTGGTAGGTATACGTCATAAAGTGGCCTGTGAGTGTGGGTCCAAGCTAGGTTTTTCTAATAAAGTGGATGGTGAGTGTATACAGTTTACTGGTCTAACTGAAAAAAAACCCTCAGTTTATGAGAAGAGAAATTCTATAATTTAACAGATAAGAATGACACTTAATCTTAAAATCATTGTATTAAAAATATCAGAACAAAGTTGTGTTTTATTTTTGTTTGAGCCTTAATATACAACATATTTTGCGTGTGTAAATTACAACAAAATCGAGTGATCGTTGACAGATTCTAGCAAATTAAAAAAAGAACTGTCTGGGTACTTAAAAAAGCATTATTCTCTACTAACCTATTAAACATTCACATTTCTATTGCTGGTTTACAGTACTTAATCTGCAAACATATGTTCTAAATCAAAATTGTTGTTTTGAGAAAATCCAAAAAAGTTCAAATTATAGTTGATACAACATTACAGAACAATCGCTAACGTTATTCAATAGACAGTGTATCAAGTCTAAACTCACCTTGTCAGCTTACGTTTGCGTCCATGGACAAAATTGTTAATATATTTCAGTGCACAACAGTTAAACTGTTTTACAAAAGAGAGAAAGAAACATTGCATTCTCTATGAATACTGCCAAAGACATAGGTATACTGGATCAAACCTACTGCTACTGCATCAATCGACCCAAGATGAATCCTTGACAATATCTATGCTGTGCTATCAAAAAAGAAGAAACAAAACAGCACAGCTACTAACATGTCTTGGAAGCTAAATAAAGCTGCCATATTAAGAGTCAAAGAAGAAGAGAAAAAAGGCAATACGCTCTACTAAATTGTCTGAAATGTCAGTTTGTATAGTTGCCTGCAATGCGCAAAGCAGAGAAAGAAAATCCACTTTTTATCGCACAAATAAGCAAAAGATGTGTCTTTGTGCTCTAAAGAAAAAAATCTGTCAGGCTTCACCACATGTAATAGCTCCTCGTTGTGTCCACCTGGGTGGGCTTGGTTTCTGAGGAGCCCTCTTTGTCCTTCTCACTATCTGCTTCCCAAAGGTTGATGAGTGGTGGATAGAGCTCATTCAGAGGAATTGAGGAAGTTTTCTGCATGTACTTCTTCAAGGAGTGGTGATAGTTCTTCCTCTTCCACCTTTTTGCTATGTACACTGCAATAGAGGCCAGGCTAATTATGGCAAACATTGTGCCCATGACAGCAGCAAGAGCTGTATTAGTGCCTTGGTCAGAGATCTCCACAGCAAAAGTAGCGTGCTTGGTCGTGACGTTGACGCAGGATTTCTGTGTCTGTTGATGGATATTTGAGACCGACAGACAGACCTCGTACTCTGTGGCTGGCTGCAAGTGAGTAAGGTTATATTCGTGGACATCCACTGGGACCCTGGCTGTGTAAGTGATGTGTGGGTTATCAATCTTCATGGTAGCTGATGACCACTTGAGATTGGAGGTCATAACATTGGAGTTGACTTTCCAAGACACCAGTATGGAGTGGGACTCAGTATGTTTCACATAGATCTTCATGAGTTGGGTGCTGTCTAGGAGGGTCCCGTTGACCCGGATGGCGGTCACTCTGGTGTCAGCTCCTTCTGTGTTTTGGGCCACGCAGGTATAATGACCTGAGTCATCAACCTGGATGTGAGATATGCGTAAGGTTCCCGCGCTGCTGAGGTGGTACTTGTCAGACACAGTGTCCATCATGACCTTGTTACCTAATGGAGTGACCCAGTAGATCTCTGGCTCGGGCTCAGCCATAGCACGGCAGTCTAGGTCAACTGTCATGCCAATGTCCAGGTTCAGGTGGTTAGGGAAGGTGTCATGAGATATCATAGGCAGACACTGGTCGGCAGAGTCATGTTGAAGCACCTCTCTTACATGCTGGCCTCTGACCTCAGGCGGCATCGCACAGAACATGGAGAGTGGCTCCATAAACCGAATACTAGTCTTGTTTGAACTCATCCACTGGATTACACAGTCGCAGCGTAGTGGGTTGCTGTGAATGCTGATCTCCCGGAGGTTGGGCAGAGACTCTACGGTGGCCTGGTAGAGAGAATTTAGGGCATTATTGTTCAACATGAGGCTTTCCAGGGATGGCACATCACGGAAGGCTAGCCGGTTAATGTAAGAGAACTTTGGGTTGTTGGTGGCCTCCAGTTTGGTCAACTCTGGAAGATTATCAAGAGCAAACCGATCAATTAAAACAAGCTCACCCATGTTGTTAATGCCAAGTTCCTTAAGCCTTAGCATATTTCTAAAGTCTCCCTCCTGGATTTTGTGGACTGGGTTCTTGTTCAAATCCAAGAATTTCAAATTTGTGAGTTTCTGTAGGGCATTCTGTGGTACCCTAACAAGCTTGTTATCATAGAAAGAAAGGCTTTCCAGGTTTTCTAGTCCAACAAATGCATTTCCTGGGATATCAGTCAGTTCCATTCCTGCCAACACCAGACTTCTCAAGTTAACAAGAGGTTTGAAGTTCAAATCCAAGATGCCAACTACAGGATTTTCCCCAATCATTAGGATTTCCAAGTTGGGGGTTGAATCAAACCAACGGCTATCGATAGCCTTCAGCCTGTTGGAGTTCAGGTGGAGCCTTAGCAGGTTTCGCAGCCCGTAGAAAGCATTGGGTGCAATAGTGTTGATTTGATTGTGGTTAATGTAGAGCTCTTGCAGGTTAGTAAGATCCTGCAGGCAGTAGTCAGGCATCTCAGTGATCTGGTTCTCCTCTAAGTGCAATGTGGTGAGCTGGGACATGTTGGTCAGGCCCACATCACGTATGTTGCTGAAGTTGTTCTGGGATAGGTCAAGCTCAGTCAGGTTGAAAAGTTGCTCCAGCTCCTCACTTGTCCTGGCAATGTAGTTACTCTGCAGAAGCAACACCTGCGTGTCACTGGACAGGTTGCCAGGGATTCGTGTAAGGCGAAGGTCATTGCAATCAACAGTTGTGGCTTCCCTGTAAGTGGACTGGGGTGTAAACCAAGGTCTGATCTCACACACACAAAGCTGAGGACATTCAGTGGCCTTTACAAAGGACAGTCCAAATGATGCCAGGAGCAAGATGATGCAAAACTGGCTCTGTCCAATACAGATCAAAGTCCCTTGAGCCATTCTTTTTTGCAGTGTTTACCTGCTGAAGTCTAGTATGGGATGGATTCCCACTGTAATGAAGGAGTGCAGATGAAGGGGTGAGCTTTTCATCAACTGAAAGTGTTGGCAGATTTTTCTTTTACTCCACTGAAAATTTGTGCAGCGCCAAAAAGCTTGCAAGAGGATCACAAGAGGGCTTTTCTTCTGGGTTCAAACAAGGATGAATCTCCGTCAGAGGTTGATACCAGGATGGATGGGTTTGTCTGAAAGGCAGAGAACAGAGCATGTCACAACAGAGAAGAGAATCAATACGATATGACAAGTTATTCTATTAACAGACAGGAAATTATAGAACAAAAATGGTAACAGTTTTTCTGTGATGAAGATGTCTGAGATGAGACTGTCTGCAACACAAATTTCAGTAGAAGGCGGACTGGACACAAAAGCAAAAAATTTGGTCTGATAAACTGTTCAAGCAATGTTCAAAAGACCACGATTAGATTCATAGAGACATGGACTAACAAAAAGAAAAGGTGGAAACTTGTGTGTGCAGAATCATCACTTTTAACAAAAATGCAAAATCAGCTTATTATCATGCATGAGCAATACAAAACACCCCACAGAACTCAGTATCCTTGGACAGAGATCAAATTCAATTGAGTGCTTTCATCTAGCCAACAAGCCCATGAAAAGCAGATCATTAGCTTCTCCAAGCATCATTAAAGACTCTCCGATACTTAAGTATTCTCTGTAAAAATGTTGCTCGTGCATTTTTAATAAGCAGCACTCTGCACTCTGATGCCCCAATAGCTGTGTGATGGTCCAATACGTAGTCTTTGACAAAGATTTTTTTTTAAGTTTATAGCAATAAAAAATGAACTAGTAGGCACTTAAGTATTTTAATTTTCTTCTGGGGTCAGTACATTTTCACTTCATTTCAGTTCACCAAAACAGACAGTAGACAAAGTCTTTATATACTATGCAAAGATGAGTGAGCTGGAGATTAAATTTTTAATTTCCTTAGAAACACAATGAAATATTGGTAATGTCGATCCACTCTAAACTAATGTAATGATTATTATTCTTGACTACGAAAACATCAACTTTGCCCATCAATTGTGTTGTATTTCTGGATTCATAATTGTCTGTGGTTCCTGCAGTCTAATTTATTCCTCTCTCAAAACACAGACACTTGAATGATTTCCAAGATAAGAAATAGTAGACTGCAGTATTATAGCGCAAACTGTTTTGTTCTAAATATAGAGATGGAAGCAAAGCGGGGCAGGACCATATGGACGATATTTAAAAACTATACACCTCACAAGCTGCTAGCGTTTGTTTGAGTGAATCTGACACGCTCAACAAGGCAGATCAAATGAGGAAGGGGGGGGGGGGGGGTAAGAAGAAGAGAAATATTTGTCTCAAAGCGATCAAACGATTATTTCAATAAACAAAGGTTTACAAGAGAATAGAACAGCTGCTGGAAACAATTGCAGTACAAAGTAAGCTGTGTCAGTCTACTCTACCTCGCCTATAGCTTCCCTCTGTTATCATCAGATGAGATGCAAATAATGGGCGAGAAACAAAGGAATATGCAAAAGAAAGAAAGTCTCATTCTCCAAACAATCTTCAAACTTCAAACTTTTTTATAAACACTGAGATGGAAATTTTGCTATGTCAATTACATGTAAATAAAATCCTCTACATTTTGGTGAAAAATCAAAAGCTCTTAATTGAATACCAAAAGCAGTAAACAGAAAAATTCTACTTGTAAACTTGTTTGCCGATGATGCATGCTGGGATATACATGTTGGCCTACATTACAGCAGCTGAATGTTCTCTACGGAGAGATTTTGATCACAGTATGAGGACACTGAGAGGAAGAACATACAGAGTTCCCTGTACTCTGCTGAGCATTCAGAAATATTTGGCCCATTGCTAGGTCTTTGACGGTGCATCACCTTAGTGGTGAACTAGGCATCTGCTCTCCCATATGGTACTAATGCTGACTCAATGATAACAGCAACAAGAGAATTGAGAATTGAGGTTGTAGACCAAGCAGATTCTGTGACTGCCAGATATAGAGTGTAATATGGACAGGAGCCAAAGTTAATACCGTATGTATGTACAATGAAAGGGTGTCCTAAAATTTGCTCCATTTGTTATAACTGCCCTCCTCTTTCTGTTGACCATAAGGTAAATGCCGATTGTCAAATAAGGACGAAGAACTCCAAATGCTGACAAATAAAATCTCAGATAACAACTACCTAGTTGAAGACGGGCATCCAGATGCCAATGAGTCGACGCAACACAGCACAGCTGGTGTGAATGTATCCTTTAACGAGCAAGTGAGAATCAATAAGGGGTTTTGATCCCTCTCCCGTGACTGGTGGAACACCAGGGCAATATACAATGAGAGGTGATTATAGCTGTGAGCATCAGCAAGTCTCATAACAGTGTTCTACTACCATGATGCACAGATGGGTCCACAGTAGTGCCACCGTTAGTCCTCCTCTCTCCCATAATGCTTTCCTACACGGTAATGCATCCGAGCACGTGCAACAAGACTCATTTGAAATGTATCATATCTACAGAAATGAAGACAATCTTCTAGGGAGACTGTGGAAAGGGGTGGCACTGACTACTTAACAAACCCCATTATCCACACTCATTAAGAAAACCTAAAGGGCCGTCTGATCCTTAAATTCAAAGCAGTGGAAGAGGAATATGCAACATGCAATATGGCTTTTTCCCAGTGATAGTCAAGCCAGGGGAGTCATTACTAAAGCTGTACTCCCTCCCTGCACATGCAGAATGTGTCTGTAAAATGGCTGGCCTACGCTCTGCAGGATTAGCAGGGGGAGATGGAGAGGATGAGATTAGCCCCAGGGCATCCATTACGTTCAACCCAGAAGAGAGATACAGGTCAAAATGCAGTAGTTTTATTGAGGAATCCGTTTGCTAGCATGGATGCATCTGGTAATTCAGCAACATAACTGGAACATCAGTCCTCCTTACAATAGGATAGATTCTTCCCTCCAGAAAAAAAAGTGAATGCTACAATTGCTCAGATTTAACTTGATTTTCTGGCTGACTTCATATATTAGGTACATTCATATTTCTGCAGCAAGAGGATTAAGAGAACTATCTGACATTTTCAATTTCTGTTACCTGCTCTCCAATTACATTTTCTTTCTTTTTTTTTTTCTTGATTTATTTATTTATTTACTTATATGACTAAATGAAGTCTCACACAGCTTTTCACTTGTCTCATTTGCATGGTGAGCCATTCTCACATTTGCTATCTGTCAGTTTCCCTATGAAATTGAGGTTAATCTCAGATACAGTCGTAATGTAAGCATTAAACCACATTTGAGGACAAAACCTTTTCTGTAAGAAGGATAAAACATTTCAGAGATCATAATTTCATGTAAGACCATGTATTGTAAGCAAAAGCTTAAAATGCAACCATTAAGCTTCAATTTGAGGCCCACAGTCATGCATTAAGACTGCAAGCATGGAATGTCTGGCCCTCATCCAGAGATGTAGAGAGCTTTGGTAAAATCCATACTGGACAGAAAAGTTCTATTGATTTTTTCTTTTTCAGACTTAAATCCAAACCGGTTAGTAAACAATTCTAACGTCTGTGTAACAACACAAAGTTGAAATAAGGTCTTATTAAACAGTCAGTAAACAGCAGAGTATTTGAGATACAAGGGTTTCAGGGTAATACCAAAGTAGCGCAAAGATTCTTCCATAAAACAGTACTTTTTTTTTTTTTTTTCTCCAGGGTCCAGACAGGCCTGCTAAATCTGTTATATAATGTTACAGCAATTCAGATTTGTATCTGCATCTCTGACATAAATGCCAAACACGGGAATGATAGTAGGGCTAAATTCAGAGATACAAACCAAGAATGAGTCATCAATGCAAGATCACAAAATAATCAGCCATTCTTTGTTGCAAAGTCAGGGTTGAACACTTGAGACTTCATTAGACTGTGCTGCGGAACCAGACCAGAAGCTCCTGTGGCCCCATCCTTAGCTTCCTCTCGCTTTCAGTTATAAATGACAGCCATACAAATCTAACATAGCCATAAAGTACACCTGGCATTTGAGATCAAGGCACCGCCTTCGCATTGTGCAGGAGCTGTCCGTCTGACCCACGGGCCAATGGGATGGCAAATAATATCACCGGGCAGAATGGCTTCCATAACTCAATGAAAATGTCAGTTTGCAACAGTGGCCTCAGCTAAAGCTTAAGTATGTTTTTCCAAATGAATTTGCGTGTGTTCCCTAGGCGATTTTTATTTAAAGACTTCCCAAATTTGATGTCTAAATGAAGACATTACAAGGACAAACTAAAGTTAATGGACTGTCCATGTGTCCTTGTGTAAATGAAAGATTATGCTATTGTGTGGATTTCCTGTGGGCATTTAAAGAACAGAAAAAAGCCCTCACCACCACACTGATAACCCACTTCATGTCTCCTGATGTATCACATGATATGTTTGTCCCTAAAATCATATGCATAATAATATGCAGACTCTTTGAAATGATAATTATTCATCTCCGTCTAGTGTACATTTCGGTTTAGCTCTCATGGTAAACAACATTAAACCCGGTCATTAATATTAAACATCAGTTCATGCTGTGAATGCCAAAAATATGTACATTTTCAGGTCATTATGCATATTTGTTTGCATCTTACTCATAACAGCGATGTGTGGGGATGCACAAAATTCATAAAACTGTTGTCAAACATGAAATATAAATAAATATGTTTGTAAAATTTACTACTGCTTTAAGCTAAGTGTATTATTGGTTATGGCACTGATGGACAGTACTACTTTGGGCAGTTGTTTGGACAATTAGTTTAACTTCATTCATTCAGTCATTCAGTTCTATCTTATTTTTCTCTCAGTCACTTTGCACTGGAAATGACCTACAAATGCTTTTCACTCACCCTTTTCCTTCTTTTTTGTTTTGTTTTGTTTTGTGTTTGTTTTGTTTTTTTGTTTTTTTGCTTCCATGAAAAAAGCTTTCTTTTTCGTCCAACCCTGTGTACACAGTAAGTAATCCTCCCAGAGTTAAGAACAACCAAAGTAATAAACCCCATCATCCAATACACCTACGTTCAAATAAACAGGAAAAGATATCTTAAGGGGATACTGGGATGGATCCTGGTCAACTGAAAAAGAAAACATTGAGAAACACTGCATTTTTTTCCAGTAGGCAAAAAAAAAGAATGATAATTAGTTCCTTTCTAAGATCAAGGGAGCTTTAAACTCCAAACCTTCTAGGCCAAGGAGGCTTTGATCTGAGGGATCTTAATAATAATTGCCTGATGACACATATATCTCCATGGGGTTGATGGGAGGGTAATCGTATGAGAAATATACCGCAATACCAGGAGGAGCAGGATTATTTGGACCTGCATGGAAATATTGATCAGAGATCATCTAGGGTGCTTAGACTCACTGCAGGAGACTCTGCAGTAAGAGTGAGTCATTGAACAGGAAAGCCCCGAAAGCCCAAAGTGAACTTAAAAGAGTCAACGTCTCATACTTTGTTTCACTATATGCTGTAGCATCTACCATTTTTAGCTTTCATTTTTCTTCAGTATCCTACTCTAACCTTCAATATAAAGATCAAACACAAATGAAGGGCTATCTGTCCTTAACTTATCCCAGAATCAACTCAATGAATAGTGCATACATGCATGCAGTCATTGGAATGAATACTCATCAAACACGATCATCTAACATAAATTTAATATAGTGTTCATATATGATGGCATTAATCTACTGATGAAATTTGCATATCTGTTTATGTTTGCGGCGTTGAAATGCTGCAAATGTTGAGAAACATTTTTGGAAGAAATCAGGAGGGTTTTTTTTTTTTGTCCTTTCTAGTTATTACTCTGAGATCTGGGAAGATCATAGGGAGTAAATATAGAAAAGATAAATGTATTTTACAGCGCAGACTAATGAGTTTCAGTTTGTGTCGAGAACTCCAGTCCATTAGGTTTCAGTACAGTGGTAAAATTTTATGACCTAAATAACAACCTCTCCACTGCACGTTTACCATGCACAGCAGAACAAATTTCTCAATGGTCTAGTACACTAAAATGCACCACTTTTAAGGAAAGAAAATGAGTTTAATAAACTACACAAATATAACCCAAAACTAATACAAAGGCTTCATATTTCTTTGTTCACAAGCACCAGTATGCGTTTTGGAGAGCTAGTTTACAGCATATAGTGTACTCGTGCCTATCTCTGGTCTCCTCTTAGGTTCCTGTACCTCCTGCGTAAGTTACATTGTGCAGAATGGTTTCTGAACCAGATTATCATAACACAATTAGTCAAACAGTTGTTTGCCTGTTCCAGTCCTTATCTCTGTGACTGACAATAAGGCTAATATTCTGCCCCCTGTTTTTTGGGGATAAAGAAAAAAAGGGGCAAGCTGAAGTCCCCTCCTCCTCTTCTTCCTTGGCGGTGGGCATTGTGTTCCCTTTAGTGTTTTCTAAACAGCTTTTGGCTGGTGGAGACACACACTCTCACACACACACACACACACACACACACACACACACACACACACACACACACACAGACTCCTGTTTACACGTCTTTGTCACATTTCTTTCTCACAGCTAAGGAGTTAAAGAGCAGAGGACGTTTCTTTGTGCTCCTCTGGAAAAGAAAAGAGGAAAAACCGACCACAGTCCCAGCACAGGGCACCTTGCTGCTCCAGTAACCCCCATCTTCCTCCCTCCACTCTCTCCCTGTTTCACTCGACCCCCCCCCCCCCCCCCCCCGCTCACAGTCTTAAGAATCTGTCTTTGTCACTGCTTGGTTTCCCTAGACAATTATGACCCACAAGACAATGTGGAGTTTAACTCAACCAGAGTAAGCATGCAAAAGAAAAATGCCTAAACCAGGCTACATAGTTTTAACTGTTTCTGCTGCCATTTTTACACATAATAAAAAGTCGATCAAAACTATACATGAATTATTATACATTGATAAGGCACATTATGATGTTGATATCCTTTGTTGTCGTTATATAAGGATTTTTTTTTTTTAAATCATAATTACATCACATAAAAAAAAAAAAAAAAATCATTTTTAGAAGCCACATTATGAACTGGCCCATTATTATTCTCTCCTTGCAGAGTAGTCCTGAAATCACCATGAGAAAGCTCACCATCAGCAGGTTAGAAAAGAACTTTTGGCTGCTCTGCAGAAGCAACAGCTGCCGCAGGAGGAGGCGTCTCCAAGGATAATACAACACCCTCTTCTCCTTTTCTCCTCTTAAATCATTATTCATCTTTCCGTGTGACACCAGAACGTCTTCCCTTTTGCGCTGTCTATTGTCTTTCTTTTTCTTTCTTTCTCTCTCCCTCTCTCTCTCTCTCTCTCTGAGTTCTTGCATCTCAGATTGCGAAGACGCACCAAGACATCTGCTGGGACGCATTCAAATTTAAATACACATCACAGTTTCGCAATGCTGCCCTGACCACATGTGCACTGGCAATAACCGAGCGAAAACTCTTAAAGATCAAAGTTTATCACTGAATGGCCTCATCAACATCAGTTTAAAATATCTCTAATTAAGGTTAATCAGCATCAGTGTCATTATGAAGAATCAGCAAGCGAAATGCTTCCATATTTTTTAACGAAGATATCAGATCAAACCAATGTGTTTCCAAGAATAGGCCACATCATCTAGTTTATATGTTACATATAAACAGGGTATGCGTAATACTCGAACTGTTATACATAGGTAAAAATCTACCTGGTGCAGGTCTTGTCTCTCTGATTCTGGTACTTGTAATGCTCTTAATCGTTCTGATATGGCACGATTCCCGTTTGCATTATTTTATATCAGAGAACTGGGCCGAAACACGACGCTTTTAAGAAATAATGTGCAATTTTTAATTGAAGATTATTTGCTGTCGTTCTTGTTTATTCCGAATACCACAGCAGCGCGTCCTTGCAGAGGGATGCAGTGGCGTGCAGGCTATATTGTCTTGTTCCATCAGAATATCAGATTCCTCAAAAGCACAGAGGGGAACAAGTTCACACAGATTAAGGAAAAATTACAGAAACCGTTACATAGAACAACGTAACATTCGCATTTGGCATCGCGCGACGACCAGTTGGTGCTATTCTTCATGCGGTGATACTAATTATTAATCCACGCGTACAAATCGGCTCTCTGTGTAACAAACAGCATGCGTTTCCAAATGAAAACACGGGGCATTTGAATATTTACTAGAACAGATATGAAGCTCAAATTCCGATTTAGAATTGGATGATTCTGATTGCAAGCAACGCTAGTTCGGAGTATGATTCTTACCTCTTTGGCTTTCCAGCACACACGTTTCAATAGCATTGGCGTCCTCAGTTGGTAGATTTTATGTGGAAACCTATGCCCTTGTAAACTAGAACGTCAACACAGAAATAAATCCATAGCTATATGAATGAATACATTTGATTTCTCTGTGGCATACTGGTCTGTAGCTCCACGCGACTGAAAAAGTTGATATTTACAGGGGCATACTATTCCACCATCCACTGGGCGAGCATTCGCGTGTAACCTTCAACAAGACCATAGTCCGGTTTGCGGCGATATCCTCGTCGCGCCACCTGCAATCCGCTGACTAGCTAACAGAGCTTTCTCTATGTTACTCTTAAACCCGCTAAGGCGTCGCTAAGGAAAATATGATGACAGCACCTGGCGCTGTCCAGACGAGTCAGCTGATTCCTGACCAGGCGATTGGTTGCTAGCTGGTGGCTGTCAATCCAGCCCAAGCTGAGCACCATCTGTTCGGGTTTGTTGTGATGCGAACAAAGGCGGGCACTGAGGGAGCGCGGTGGGAGAACGCGGGGCGTGGAGGGATGAGGCAAGGGGGGTGATATTCTCTTGTATGAGTTTTATACCCTCCTCCTCCCTCCTTCTTGACGCGCTGATGGAGGAGTCTGCATGGTGTCCCGCTTGTCTCAGCTTTGCCACAAGACAATGTGACCCTTTGTTTAAGTTATTCATTCACTTACCATCTTTCTTTTGGCTTAACTTTATTTTAAATTGTTGCTTAATTTCAAACATTTGAATTGTTTGTAAAGAAATTTCAGTTAACTGACATAGCTACAATCAGTTCACAAAGTAGTCACAACGGCAAGAGCACACGTAATAAAAAGTGTATTATCAAAACGAACGCTTTACAAGTAAGACTGCAATGATTTTATGGCCATAAACAAACAATCAGTTCCACGGGTCATTAGAAGATTCAGTTATGTCCTCGGAGATATTACTTTTATACTTTTTCTCTCGGCATTGGTAACAAGTTCACACAGATTTAAGCATGATTACAGAAATCGTTACAACTTCGTGATATTTGCGTTTGGCATTGCGCGACGACAAGTTAAGATAAGAAATGCACTGATCACAGATCAAATCTCATACGGACTGAAAAACTGAGTTGTACAGTACAACTTTTGATAAATTACTTTTGTTAATCTCATTTAGCTAGATCTGGAGGAAGACTGTTTAAGAATCCAACATGTATTTGAACCTTTTGTCCAAAACTGTGAATAGCATTTTACACCAAGCTGTAAACATTTTGTTTTTGGTGGTTGTTCTAAATCAGAGCAAGCACCATCTGACAGTCAGCTTAAAAAAAATCTATGCATGACAAATTCAACTGTGCTTGTAACATAACAATAGAGGTGCTATGCCAGAATCAGTCTTATGACATGGTGCATATTAAAATGATAGAAAAACAAGGTAACAGCCAGGCCACATGCTCACTCAACCTTATGCACTGATTCCAATCCCGTACTCAGCGGTGTAGTGAGAATCTTCTCACACTGTGCCAGTATTAGCAATCTGCCACTGAAGCATAGGGGAGTTCACTGAAGTGTTAGTGTGCAACCTGGGTAAACCCATATGGTATAAATACTCTTATACCATCAGTCTGTGCACCTAGAATAGACACACACACAAACATACTCATCAACCATCAACATTCACAATGTATATACAAACAAACACACACACACACACACACACACACTCACAAATGCACTCATAAACCATCAACATCTACAATGCACATATAAACACACATACATCCATACATACATTACACCCCCCCCCTCCTCCCCACACACACACACACAGAAACGCACATACACACCACATGCACAAAAGCACAATGCTGAGTGTAAGTAAAATTTCCAAAATATACAGTTCCATCAACCTAATCCCTGAGGAGAGACCTTGGGGGAGTGTGGGTTTGAGAGAGAGCTACTCACCATGCTAAAGTGAAGTGGGTCAGAAGCTGTTACAGAAAGGAACGTAGATCAGAGAGGATTGAGTGAACGACCCTCATACACAATGGCACTTTCACCCACACCTCTCCTTTTCTATTCCCTTTCATGTATGCACTGTGGATCCTTCTCGTTTCAATACTGTAATGTTTGAATTGGATGCAAAACCTGTGTTGCTAAGCTACCAACTCAACGTTTCCGTCACTACGGTTTTTTAATGCTATGTCACAATTGGTTGTCCATAGTCAAAAACAAGGCTGGAGGAGACATGAGCACTTGCGTTTATTTTGTTTTTATTTTAGAAGTCAATCTTAATAGGAGAGATTAAGTGGGTTTATGAAAACAAAGATTATGCCTAAAGCATCCTTGACTTTGAGGGGATTCAGGCTCAAACCCCTTTTTCAGTATCCTATTTATAGTGATTCTGAAGAGACTTTATGACACAGAGACAAAGTGAGCACTTCAAAGTGAAAAGCATGATGGTGTTTATATAACCCCGTTTTTGCAGGGGTTTTTTTCGAAGCAGTCAGCTGAAGTATCAAAACTCTTGACTTCAGAACATGGCTAACTTGCCAAATATATTACAGAGAGTCTGAATACAATGTCTGAAACAGTGAATTGCTGTTACTCTTTATCTGACCTCCTTTTCCGCTCTTCTGTCCTTTTCCGCTCTTTTTTGTTGAAACTTAACAGCACTAAATCCATGATGCAGCTACTCCAATATAAAAACAACATTAGTGTGTTTATAGAATGCCACTGAGGACGGTGTTTACATTTCTTAGTCTTAAATGATATATATGTAGTTCTCAGTGTTGCAGAAAATCATACAAAACTCCACAAGTTGTCCTAAAACACATTTGCTCTGGATTGTTTTTAAAGCTGAAAAATGTCATAAATATATATTAAAGATATTATAGAACTGATCGACTAAATTTAGGAGAAGTAAGCACTTACCAAAAGAAAGGGCAAAAACATGAAAACAGTTTTTGGGGGGGGGTTTGTTGTTTTTCTGTGAGAATATACTGCCAGTTATTAATGCTGACTCTGTATTATTAAGATGGAAAAACATTTGCACGGTAAAAAAAAAAAAAATTAACAAAAAAATAGCGTTTTTCAAAAAAAAAAAAATTACTGTCATACAGAGTTTATAGTCAACATGAAACGCTTATTTCCACGGTGCCATATTATCGTTGAGTCTCTCTTATGCAGTTTGGAAGCACGGCACAAATCCTCGCCACTAAAATGGGCATTATGTCTCACTGTCTGTTTAAATGCTCTGTGTGGTGAGGTTGGTGGGCAGGCGAGTGGGAAAGAGAGAGAAGCAGGTGGAGAAATGAAGAGAAGCTCTTATCTCAGATCCTCCCACCAGCGCCTGAGCTCACCAACGGAGAAGTGCAGACAGATGGGCGACTTTGCGCCATTGGCGTGTGGATGCAGGCGAAAACATAGGCTGTTTGAAGGTCAGCGGGCTCTGAGGAGCTTTATCGTCAGACTGGGTTGAAGAAAATGCCACAGGTGCTGAATTTAAGTCTGAGGAAATTCTATAGACGCTCTGTTAGCCTGTTTGGAAGGACGTTATTGATGGGTATTTTAGGTCCGATTATAAAACGACCCCCAGCAACACCGGACGGCTCAAAAATGTGTTATCAGGCAGAAAGGCCTCAGCGCATCTTTGCATCAGCACCAAGTTGACACACACAAATACAAACACAAACACAGACACGTACACACACACACACACACACACACACGCACACACACACACTCCCTGCTGACAGTCTTCATTTCATTTTGAGCCATCTCCTGCAGTTCAATGTCGTCACCTTATCATGTTGTTTCAAATAGGAATACCTCTACAAAGGAAACGAAAGAACATTTGACCTCAATGGCCAGAGAGATTTAAGTGTGTACCCACAAAGAGAGTCAGCTCTGTGAGTTTTTTTTGTTTGTTTTTTTTTCAAAAACAAATCCCATTTCTCCTGTTGTAAACTTAAAATCGGATTGTTTTTAAAATGGTATAATTCATTCCCAAGCCATTTAAAAAAAAAAAGAACATCTTTAGAAAAAAAACGTTCCCATCCTGTAGTGTACAGCAGTGGACGTGCAGGCAACATGAGACAGGTTCTCTATAAATCAGTTAACAATTAGCCTCAGAGCACAGATTCCCCGTGTGCACCACACGCCTCTGTGAGTCAGGTTTTGTGTTGAAATCCTTGATTTATTAAACCTCGCAGGAGAGACTCCAAAAAACCAATCAAGATGGCATTGACAGAGGGAGATCACACGACATGCGGTTAGTTGCTCTTGCAGAGATGGGATTCTGCAGCAAGAGCGTGTCCTGCCTTAATTCCTGCAATATTGTATTCAAAGTATTGATGGCAGCTATTGATCTCTCCCATTAGGCAGAGCAGTAAACACTGCCGTTTATCAGGCTGCCGCTCCTCCTCTGCAGTGGAGGATTCCCTCCGCATGCTAAACTGCACTTCACAAAACCAGCTTCAAAAGGCCTTCTGGGATATCTCCCAGCAGAAACATTTAGCCCACAGACACACATCTTCATTTAACTTGATTTAAAAGAGAGGAATTTTTTTTTTCTTTTTGGTTTTTTTTTGGAATTAATGAAAAGTTTTCGTTTCTAAAGGTCTGTATCCAAATTGATTAGTAGAATTAGCATTCGCTGAAACGCTGATAAATATTCAATGGAGATGAGGATCAGAGTTGAAAATTAGCATGTGAAACACAGAGTTTACTCAATAGCTACGCTACTAAATACAGCAGCCGTTTACTCGATAACTATTCTTGTTATTATCTTATTGCTATGCAGTTACAAAACAATTCCTCATTGTACATTCCAATCCTTTGACTGAAAACAACATCATGACCTTCCGTTAAACTGACATCATTATGATGTAATAATGGCACATAAACACATGACCAAGCCAATGCTTCTGAAGTTCAACAGAAAAGAAAAGAACCTCCATAGACAACAAGAAGCAGTACTGCCACGTGTGGCTCTTTTTACTGTAATGAAAGAGGAAAGCAGCGTAAACTTATGCGGGATGCGAGCTGGGGGGGGGGGGCAGCGGCCATGTGGAAAAACGTCGAGTCGAGCGGAGCGGAGCGGTGGCAGCAGGCCTGGCCTGGGGTGTGTTTAGTCAGGCTGGGCTGCCTTTGGATCATGTATGGGTACATGAGAAAGGGCAGCGTAAGTGTTGAGTCAGACGGAGCGGGTGGGCATTGGCATTACGCTTACGGGCAGCGGGGAGGTCGGCCTGTCAGGAGAGCTGACTGTCAGCTCAGCGCAGGGAGACCCTGACACTGCTGGGAGGAGGCAGGAGCAGGCGGAAGCGTTCAGGAAGTCTTCTCCCGCCTTATGGGTTCCGTCACATAGTATGTAGTGTAAAGGACTGAAGCTCATGGACACACATGCTGACACACACACACGCACACACACATATGTAGGCATGTATACACATAGTGATGCATGTGCACAATAATAGAACATATGTCAATATACTCAATGTTTATACCCACACATACCAACAGCCATTATGTAATATGTCAGTTACCCTGACAGGGACTGGAGGGTGGGGGTAGGGGTGTGGTATTGGGTGATGGGGGGGGGGGGGGGGGGGGGGGGGGGGGGATTTGTGCAGTTCACATATAGAGATTTATAGAGAAATAGTAACAAGCTTTTGGGGAGTATCGCACCTCAGTGCTTTTTTCGGGGGGGTGGGGACATAGAAATGATACTGTTTGTCTCCTCTTCTCTTGATTCGTTTGACGAATTCAGCCGGTTGAGGAGCAGTTGCAGAACATAGTGATATCCTTAATTATGTTTGTTGTTTCAGTGAAGTCACAGTGTGCCCCCGCAGTACATCAATAAAACACAGTTCCAGCATTAACTCCGACTCATTGCTCCAGTCAGTCTCTCAGCAGTAACTAAGCTACATTGTCAAAGTAGCCACACAACATTAAACATTCAACACCCTGACACAAAAAGAGAGGCTGCTCCTAATCCTCACGTTTTGATGGTTTATTTGCTTGCGTTCGTATTTTATTTTCCTGCGTGATTCAGACCATTTTTTCTTTATCCGTGTGGGTTTTTTTTTTTTTTTTTTGGTTTGTTTGTTTGTTTGTTCGTTTGTTTTGAGCCAGCTCCCCTTTCTCTTTCATCGTGTCACGTACTCCCTCATCATATTTCCCCGCGTGGTTTTCATATGCGTCACAAAATCCAGCCGACAAGACAACGCGCAGCGTAGCGCAAACCTCGATGCTCTCTCTTCTCGGCTTCAGTTAACCTGAATTAAGAAACTGCTACATTTGACTTTCAGATGAGAGCGTGTTAGAAGTGAGCCGTCTACCACAGGATATGAAAACTAATTTGTCCTCATTCCCTCTATCTGTTACCTGAGGCAGAGGTGGTACAAACTGAAAGAGTAATAGCCCAGTCTCTTTCATCTTCTTCTGTCCATCACGGGTAGTAATGAAGAAGGATTAGGAGGCGTGTGAAATCACAGCTGCAGCCCAAGGACCAATGAAGGAGCAGATTAAATATTGCCCTAAAACTTCTATTCAGTAGTCTCAGCACTTATGGAGGCATCTACCAAAAAAAAAAAAAAAGACTCTTGCCCTTAATGGTGAAATAACTTGAGTCAAAAATGAAATCCTCTTTGAGTGAAGGTTAGCAGTCCAGCCAAGAAAAGTAGTATGGGGGGGGGGGGGGGGGGGGGGGGGGGTGGTGAAAAAAAGGAGGTACAGTTAAAAATTGAAAGATGGAAAACACATTTTGAAATGCCCTGGGTGTCCTCTCACGAAAAATTACATCATGCAATAGTTTGCAGGGTTTTATGCCTGCCGTTAATGTTTTACTTTACTTTGTGGTTCTGTTTTTGGTTTTGTGGAAAATAGTCATTATTTGTGCCACAAAAAAAAAAAAAAATTGAATAAGGTATCCTTCTAGAGCAGTGTTTCAAAAACAGCTCCTTTAAGTATTCAAACTAATTCAAACATATCTCCTCTTTCCTCATACAGTTGCTGAAACCTCTCACAGGTTTGACGTGTAGTTGTCATTCTGTAAGCAGACATGTTACAAAAAGAACAGAGGTAACGTGTAATATCAGAATGAATCCGGAAACATTGCTCTGTGTTTTTTTCCACTGTGGTGTCCAAGGATACACATCCCCAAATTAGGGATAATTTAATGTCACTGTGATTCTCCGTGTTGGTGTTCCTTCATTTGTGTGTGAAAAGAGGAGGACTTCTGCATGACAATTCCTCTCCATCCGTCCCTCCCTACCAAACACTGAATAAGAGAGATGTTAGGGTGAGGTGTCAACCTCTTGTTTCTGGGGGTTGCGGGGGCGGGGTCAGTGCCACGACCTTGTGAGAAGTCAGGGTGCTGATACTTTGCATAGAGGACGAGGCAGGCAGAGCTAACAGGCTGGGGGTGGTGTCGGGAAGAGCTTTTCTCACAGATGGAATTCTCACAGTCAGAGTGGTGATGACTGCACGGCAACCGTTGCCAGGCAGATTTGATGGCTTGACGTTGGCTGGTGAGTGTGTCCTTTTTCTGACTGGGGGAATCTTTTCTGTCTTGGCAGGGGCTGTTGCCTCCTGCATGCCAGCACTCCAGTGTGGAAAACAATGTCTCCCCCTCCTTCTATCACTCCATTTTCCCATCCCCCATCTCTCTCTCTCTCTCTCTCTCTCTCTCTCTCCCTCTCTCTCTCTTCCTCTCCCAGAACGACCGCATATCCAATATTCAAACAGGCAATGTTTTGTTTTTGAGGTGGTGAGTCTTGTAGCCATACTGTTTTCACTAGCTGAACAAATGGCTCTGGAGTCATTAATGTGATAGCGATATGTATCGCTTTATGTAAACATATGTCAGATGGGCATATTTAGACATCAAACATTCAATGCATATTGCTCGTATTCTAACCGTGCTATGACTGAACATTGCCTGTACACAAATGTGACTGTGACTGTGCATCTAATGATTCTTCTGCCTCTCTGTGTGTGACAACAAACTCTGGTTTCTCTATTTATGTTGGAGCTCTTCACCTATTTACCGTTGGTAAAATATCAACACATCTCTTCCAGAATGAAACCGTTACAAGAACATACAATCGTGCATGTCGGACGGCACTGCAAAGTCAATTTCTTTTAGCTCTATAAATCATTATTGGAAAAAACCTTACAGAACTCAGCAGAAGCCTACTCCAAAAAAAAAAAAAAAAAAAAAAAAAGGAAAAATCAGAGGTGTCAAGTGAAGCATGCTAAGCAGGATCCTCTGTTCAATCCTGTATCACATCTGACACGCAGAGTGCAAAGCGCTCCGAGGAACCTCGTTCTCTCTCTCTCTCTCTCTCTCTCTCTCTCTCTCTCTCTCTCTCTCTCGAGGGTCAACCTTCCATGGATAAGAGGAGATGGCAAAGTCAAGTCATTCTGTACACGCAGCAGCGACATGCAGTTTAAATATTAACCTACTCTGCCTGGTAACGACACACATGCATTCAAAGCGCTGCCCTGGCCATCACTCACGTGAGGCTTTTATGGAACGGTGTGTAAAAAAGGGGAAGTAAAAAAAAAAAAAAATAAAGATATACCTTCAGGACAGAAAAGCGAGAAGGGTCCTGCCATCTCACATTTAATGAAATACTCTTGCGTCTACAGCGATGAGAACGCTGTCCGCTGCACTCCAATCAAGAATCCCTGATTCCGCAAAATAAGTATAATCTTTTTTTTTTTTCTTTTTTTAACAGGTTACGAAATGTCTAATTTTTTTATTGTTAGTACAATATCTTACGTACTGTTGTAGATCAAGTGTTATATTGCTTGAGAATTGATTTAAAAAATATTTGGGCAGATGCTTTGCCTTGAATATGATAAAAAAAAAAGAGAGACGCCCTTTAAAGTGTACAAGAGAGAAGGTCCTTGTTATTGGGGTCAAAGTGAATATTTTATGGTGTGAGCTTGTGTCTCTGTTCTGGCTGAAACAAACTCATCTCTCAAGAAGTAAAAGCCCAGTTTTCACGAGAGTTATGTGCTACAACCTACTTTGATTTTTATTTATTTTCGTCTGTATCTTCAGATATATCTTTTCAAGTCCCTCGTTTAAAAGCACAAAAACAAATCTGACTGGGTGAAGCTGTATTTGTAACATTGATTTCAGCCTCTAAAAACTCTGTCTGCACCTCTTTCACTACACTCTCAATAAAGAAGCTTCTTGAGAGATTTCAGTACTATGGAGAGATCATGAGTAAGTAAATAATCTCTTGTGTGTGTGTGTGTGTGTGTGTGTGCACGTGCCTGTGTGTTAATATGAAAGTGCTTCGTGTGTGCGTGTGTGTGCGTGTGTGTTCATGAATGTGACTGTCAGTATTAAGCATACAGCCCTTCTCTTTAAACTCAAACTCTCCGTCACTGCTCTGCCCTGGCTGTACTCAAGCTGCTTTTCAATCAGATTACCAATCAAGAATCTCTGTCCAGTCCCCTAAAATCTCCTTGGCACACTTAATGTTGTGTAAACAGGATTTTAATCTCTATAATCCCATCTTTTGTAGATTGTGTCCTGATAGGGTCTGACATTTTTAACTTTTAAACGAGACTTTACAGTCCACATCACTCTCACTCCACAGTTTCTACCAACATGTCCACACATCATAGTCTTCTTCATAAGTGCAGTTACACTTCCTTTCAGGCATTCAGGACAAAACACGCTGGAGGGGTAGGAGTTCTGTGCAAAGACGACCGCAGAAATACTGCTTTAAACCAGTATTTCGCTTTGAACAACAGCTGAAAAATGAAATGGATGAAGACATAAATTGAGCAAGAACTTTGAAGCAGCATGCCATTTGAAGCCACAAACTGACATAATGTTCTCATATATTTGAACAGAAAATCAGACTGCTGATAGTTGCAAGGATATTGACGCAGAAAGGCTTGTTTCGTGATCCATTCACATCACTTTTTGTGCTCTCTGTATCCATTCAGAGGACTACCCCCCCCCCCCCACACACACACACACACACACACTCAGAAACTGCGCTGTAAGAATATATTGGTAGCCCAGTTGCTTTTAAGTGTTCCTTTGTAGAAAACATTTTTATCTCCATCAGATTCGAAGCTGTTTCTTCTCACTGTGTAATCCCTCTCAAAACTGACTGATTTACTCTCTTTTTTTTCTTCCTTCTGGCGATGTTTTGTTTTGTTCCATGGCTCAAACCTCAAATATCTCCTCAACACTGAAAGTAAAGTGTGTTCATACATCCACAGCTAGACTGGCCCATTTAGAGATGTATGGATGACCAGGAAAACCATGGCAGTCATATTAAACATCAGATACATCATCATTCAAACTCCGAAACAATAAAAACAATAACTGCAATGTATGTGTGCTCATAGCAGATGAGTAAAACAGAAAGTGTCTCCAAATTTACAACATACCAACATCACTGTACCAACAGAAGTTATAAAAACACTCAACTGAACGCATAGCTAGTCCAATCTCATCTCTGCGTTCTGACTACTTAACCAAACACAATGTGGAACAAGATGACAAGTACAATGCATTAAGGCTAATAGTCTGGTTTAACTTCACACTGCAGATTAAACCCCAGCATGGGGCCGCTCTCATTTAACTATGATTTATTGATGTGTTTTCTGCCTCACTGCCTCTTCCAATCTGGGCTAAAACTTTGATATGCATGAAAAGTTCACAAGGCATCCAACTAATTTTTTTTGTTTTTTTTTTTCTTTAATCAGTTTCAACACAAATCCAATAACGAACGTCCACTCATAAGAAACAGCCTCTGTACTGTTACAGCTCCATTGTAGACTGTAATTGTTCTCTCCATGGCAGATTTGGTGATAGCTGGCTCAGGTCCCTCTGATTCTGCTGAGCAGTTTAGATCCCCTGTTTGAATAACTGGTAAACATTGAAAGCTGCTAAGCTTCCATTAACCACAACGAAACACATTATAAAGTACCACTCGTAGCCTGCACACGTACCCTTCTTATGCCATTATGCAAAACTGTTAACATTGACCGGCGCACAAAAGTCAGGAGATGAGCTCAAATTTAACGCAAAGTATTGGATGACTGCTTCTAGTATCTTGTTTGTTCATTGTTTATTTTGAAACTGCTCTAAATTGACCAAAAAAAAAAAAAGGAAAAAAAAAATCAAACTTCAGTTGATTTTACTTTCTTGATAGCATTGAAATATTAATACTTTTTTTGTTTTGTTTTTTTTTCCAAACTGTAAGCGTAAGCTTAAGAGAGGAAAAAAAAAAAAATTTGGGTCACCATAAATAAGTGATTTCATGCATTGTGCAAAGTTCCATTCCTAAAACGATAGTGCACCCTGAATGTGCGACAGCACAGAGGAGTGGATTACACCTGCTGGCCAGAGGCAAGCAGACGGACAGAACAATGCAGGGCCTTTTAGAACAACACCGGGCTGAGTCTGACAGCGTGGATTTGGGGTGTATTCACTGTTCTCCTCCTCATCCCCTGATTGGCATTCCAGACAGAAGGAGCTTAAAGTTGGACCACATGGGGTTCACACACACACACACACACACACACAAGATGCGCAGCTCACAGCCAACATTAACCCCCCCACCCCCCACAGCAAACAGCTTGAGATGCTTATCAAGGCTGTCAAACAACAGCGTGTTGATTGGCTACTTCCACAGCTCTCCTTCGCTACTCTGCCGGTTGTTTGTGTGTGTGTGTGTGTGTGTGTTTTTTTTTTCCTCCATGTCCCAGAGAATTAAGTTCTCTTTGATTAACCGCCTAGCATTTTCTACTCTGTTGCTGAAATCAATGTTTTTGGTGTGTGTGTGTGTGTGTGTACACTCGCTCTCTCTCTTTCTCTCACTCTGTGTGTGTGTGTGTGTGTGTGTGTGTGTGTGTGTGTGTGTGTGCTTGTACGGACGGTATGATTTCTGTTGTGTGCAATATTACTTGTATTGCCACTTGACCTCATCCAAAAAAAAGTGTCCTCGTCTACCGTCCAAAATAGCATTTCTAAATGTGTTCAAGCTTAGCTCTTAACAGAGAGGAAGATGTTCTCTGCTTCACAGAACAAAATAAAAATGCCCATCTTGCCTGCAGTGGTTAGAGAGCTGCTACATATTGACTGATTGTCTTATTTACACAGCAATATCAGGCTTGCTGTTGATACTTTTATAAACGTGTCATAGGGTACAGGATCTCACAATGCAAGTCACTGGACAGAACTGAATGTGTAAACTGCTCCTGAGGACAGATATCAATGTAACAGGAGCAGCAAACCCCTTGAGGGACTCTTATCGCTGCTACACATGATGAAGGACGGAGCATCTGATTTATCGAATGGGAAAATTACATTAGGAAAATGTCACTTTTTTTTTTTTTTTTTTCCTCGACAAAGTCAGTTGACACGAGTACATATCAATAAGGATTTGTCAGAATCGGATTTGACAGAGATGCAGCGTGGCAGATTCATTGCCTCAAATTATTCTTTATCGTCTGAAACCTAATTATAGTCACGCAATTCAATTATTTAGCTCGAAAAAAAAACGTGGCATTCAAAAACGTATTCCAGAAGAACGCCGCTGAATACGGCGTGGTGACGGTTACAAAACAAAAACAGCCGTCGGTAATTCTGTTTCGTACGTGCACCTGCCGTCTCTGACACTCCTGCTTCTCTGCGCTGCCTGGGAAAAGTTCTGACGTCTCCACCGTGTCATGTTGCGAGAGTGTCACTTTTGCCGGAACGGCTGCGAATCTCTCAGCCGACGGAAAGAGAGAGAGAGAGAGAGAGAGAGCTGTATTTGTTTACATGCCGCAGTGGAGCAGATGGAGCCGTGTCATCCATATTCATGAGGCAGGGGGTCCATCACCTTGACCCCTTTCTCCAGCCCGTGGCCCTAGACTCTTTAGAGAGTCAATGGAGGCATACAGGGGCCAAAGGAAGGACCTCTGAGTGAACACATTATTCCATAGCTTGGGACACACACACATACACACACACACACACACACAAAAAGAAATCTTGCCAATCTGCATTCCTACACTCACATTCTCAAGTACTGGTGGAGCTCTTTTTGGTGGGGGAACATCTGCCCCTCTAATGGGGTCTCCTCAAGTTTGTCTGGGTGATGGATGAACAATTGCAAGACAACGGTGGGAAGAGAGAGTTTCCCTCAAAAGCAGAGGCCAAGTGAGGCCAAGTTGATCAATGGGCGAAAGTGAAGACTGGTGAGAGCAGAGCGGTTGACAAAGTCTCACAGGCTCCGCTGTTCAGCGTGAAAATATTAATTAACACATTTCTCATAATGGCAAGGCTTGCAGCAAAGGGCTACCATACACGTCATTTAGTCAAACCATGCACCTCCATATAAAACAATGGTAATTATGAGTTTTTGGCACAAAGAACCTTTATAACTTAGAGGGAGAGGAGAATGTATTAGAACCTAAACAGGCTGTAGATGTACGACTCTTTCGTTATATAAATGGAAATCCTAGCACGGGCTCTGCAGTCTTTTTGTTGTTATCAGATGGGTGAAAATCATGAAAAAGTCGTTTTTTTCCCCCTCCTAAATAATGGTCACTAATGTTAAACAATTAACCTCTACACTCACGGGAGAGTTGGAAGGACGACCCTGGAGCTATGATGCTGCCAAAGTCGATGGATTGTGAAGGAACCAAACAAAAGAGGCTTGTGATAATTTACTTCATCGCTATGTACAGGTTTGAATGCAGGTCATAAATCAAACAACACGTAACGCACACTTGAGAAAGACGTTATGCCCTAGAGAGGGAGAAAAAGCAATCTCGACTGTTTACAATTCCCACTGGAAAAGACAATCTGCGACAAATGTCATTCAGAGACAATGCCTAACACTTTCTCCTTGTCCATTCTGGTAAGATCTCAAAGGGTTGTAAAATATTCAGTAATGTGATAATATGTGCTACGTAATGCCTTGTTTGAGTTAATGGTGATAAATTATTTTAACGAAGACGGATCTTTCACGTGGACTACTCCAATCAGTTCAAATTAGCAAGAGGAGTCAAAGTGAAGGGACTTGAAGTTAGGTTTGTATTGAAAACTACACTTTCTTTTGTCCTGTTTTGTTTGTTGTGGGCATGTAAAAACCCTTTGAGGCTTTAATTAGTGATATTGGGCTCTAAATAAACTTGAACTTTAAACTTTGAACTTTGAAAACTACACTTTGCAGAAAGAGTTGGGGAACCTCACGGCCTAAATTCTGGTATCACTAAGTCAATAAGCAGGATCTATACAAAATGAATCTTGTTATGAAAGACCAAGGCTGATTGTTTTTTTTTTTTTTTGGAAATTTACCAAAAAGGACCAGGTTGCACCAACCTCTTGACAAGCTACAAGGATTACAGATAGTATTGCGGCATGTCTCCTTCGTGAACTTTGGGAGTGTTTCCTGCGCCCGCCGTGTAGAAACACATTACTCACGCTGACTGTGGCATGTCCCAATGGGAGAGTGTCACCTTAATGAAGTGTCAGGTGAAAGAATGCTTCTGCTTACTCTCTGGTACTTTTTTCTCAGGGAGCTCCCTGAGAACAGAAAGGTAAGGTGATACTGTTTTTACACGGCTGAAAAATATGAGAGCAGGTGGCTGAGAAGCGAAAGTTCGACTAAGAGATTTGGTCGGCGTTGCCCGACTTTGACAATTCTCCGTGCAGAGTTATTCCCGGGCTGGAGAGAACATCCTTCAGCTCAGATACTGTAGTTCACAGTCCCATTGGAGATCTGAGTCCAGTAGGATTTTGCCACAGTCCTGGTGCGACGTGTCTAGCTCTGAACTGTGACGTTCCTCATGAACAGACAAAATTTACGCACTAGATTGCTGCTAGAGCCAAACTCTTCAAAGTGTTCACAAGTGAAAGGTTGCCCTCCTCAGTCCTAAAGCACGATGGAAAGGAATATCCTTGGTAGACACAGAGAAGAACAGCACCACAGAGTCACCTGCAGAAATCAGTTTTAAATGCATTAATTTCAGTGAGAGTGTGTTTACATGTGTTTTTAAGATTGACAGAATAATGACTGATGGTCTCTTGATTTTAAACTCATCTACAAAGAATAGGATATGAACAGAGAGATCTCCTGCTCTCTCTCTCTCTCTTTTATTTTCGTTTGAAAGTTGAAAGATTCGGAGGAGAGAGTCGATCACTTTGTTGTTGTTTGGTGGTGGTGGTGTACTACAGCTGATTCATTTCTAAAATTGCCTATTCCCCGTACGGGGCTCAATTTTCGGCGTGCTCCGGAAACCTTATTCATTAAGCTAATTAAGCTGCTTGCACACAGCTGTGTCAAATAGGATTTGCTCATGTCCCTTTAGCAGTGGGAGGCCCTCATATGTCTGTCTTCTGCCGCAGCTTGAGACGTTTAGTCAGAACCACCCACTCGCTGCCTGGATCAGATGACTTGCATTTCCACCCGGTCCCATTGGGTTAATGTAAGGGAGTCCATAGTAAGCGTGTAATGTCATAAAAATCACCTGTGGAGGCATGGCATAATCTCTATGTGGGTACACACTCTTAATAAGTACTGCTGTGACACATTAGTAATAAACTGATTATAAAAAAATAATGGTAAGTGTACGTCTAATGTGTCCAATATATACACATCATATTGGTTTATAATTCTTAAGTATTGACGCCGGCACTGCAGAGTGAATATGCATTAACGTGGTCTCAAGAGATGGTTGTCTATACGGAGGAACAAGACTGAATTAATCGGATGCGAATGCTGCCAGGCTTTAAGCTTCCGACTGGAAGATAGAAAAGACATATGTTGGACAGATCAGAGTGCTGCTCCCCCGGGAATGCAAACGAGTTCGCTTCACTTCGCAAATGCTGACTAACCACCCTCAACGCAATATATACAACTTTTTTTGGCACCTTGTTCAAAAAAATGTTTGCATAATATCTATTTTCATACCCTCTCGCAGAAAGGTGTCAGATTTGGCCCACACGTATCAAAATGCACCTGATTGTTCGTTCCATAATCTGACAGTTTCTTTTTTCTTTTTTTTTTTGGCACATCTTGGTATGCCTGCCTGGTTATATTTGATGTCAGTTTGCTGGAGAGGGATTTTTTTCGAAACGCATTAAACAGTCTATATGGGACTCGCGAGGGAAAGAAGCTTTGGCGATTGGTGCGATTTTTAAAGAGGCGTCTGCTGCTCAAGGTGCTTTAGAACAAGATGATTTAAATCCCCGAGAACGTCTGGGAGAACCTGTGGGAGCATCAGTGGGCTGACTAGCCAGCTAAATGACCTGGATATATTGAGTTAATTACACGGCCCTACAGCAAAGCTGAAGGTATCTTTAAAGAGCCAGTCATTTAGGGCAAACTGAATACTTTAGCTCTTTGTCCTAAACTAGAGCTATTTATTCTACAGACTCACAGTTTTTGGACTTATGGACAATCAATATACCACGTGAAAAAAGATATATTTGTTAATATGGAGAGATGAGATGAGGTGCGAACACGAGCTTATAGCTGTAGAATCCTAGATCACCTACACACTTCTGATTATGCCGAGAAGCAATTGGAGGATTACAGTTCTGTTTCTGTACAGTTATAAAACCCGACCACAAGCACAACAACAAGCGTGGATGGCTCACCATCCGATCCTGTGCAAATGTCTGATTTCAGAGGCAGCAGAGCGTAGACTGTCAAACCAGACAAGATTCCTGTCTCCAAGGATCATCCCACTCGCAGAGCAACATCGCTATGCCAGAGTCACGCTTTAAATCATGTTTTCCCACAAACCAAATTAAAAAAAAAAAAACCCACAGATTTTAAAGTGCATCTTCTCTTGTATATACGTATTCAAATAGGTATTCTTTTCCAGGGGTGTCTTTAATCTGAATTCTACAGAGAAAGTGTCATATATTCCTTCTTTCGTAATAAAAATTAAAAATGTTTACTAGGAGACCACCAAAGTGAAGTGGGTGACACATTTTAGTCGTTTTTGTCGTTTTTTGTTTTTGTTTTTTTTTTTACGTCTGTTCGGCTTTCAGTGCCATGAAGTGGCACGCTGAAGTCCCCAGGTGTTGAAATGAGCTGATTTGGGCTGTCTTGTCAAATAAGGTTCTCCTCTCAAGGACGAGGCGTTATCGCTCAGCCGGACTGACCCATCGCTCTGCGGAGCCGAGAGCACCACAAACCTACGCCGGCTCTCGCTGTGAACGACTGACAAATGATTATAGCTGCGGGTTGACGCGGGGTCAGGGGAGGACACTGACTCTTACGCAACCATCTTTCAAAATGTGACAAAAGCGCAGTCATTCAAAAGCCCAGCCTGTAAACGGAGGCCGCGTGATTCCGGAGGTGTGAAGTACAAGATTCTGTACCAAAACTTTTAACAACATGAAAAGATGAAAAAGCAGGGAAATGCTTAGCTTAAAAGTTAATTAAGCGCGATTTCTCAACAGATTCATTTTGCGCCTAAATAATTGCTATTGCCGTTCACAGAACTAAGCATGAATTTTTTACCATAGTCTGAATCCCCCTCAAGATTTGCAATTGTAAAATGCAACTACACCCCAGAGATATGCACTGTTAATTTTGAGCAGCAGCCCGAAGCAAGTGGTTTTTTTGCATCTCAGGCGTTTTTATCAGTCTAACCCTCACTCTTTAAGGGCTGGAATAATCACTGTGCCCTCTGTCGTATTTCCCATGAGGTGCACTGACAAATCGCTTCACGCACAAGAAACGCCCATTAACAGAAACCAAACACAGATTTATATTCATCCTGCTAGCATTGCTTTTCTGAGGACTTGAGAACTGACAGAGAGAGAGAGAGAGAGAGAGAGAGAAGAAAAAAAAACGTTAAATAACATAAAATGCTTTCTGCACCAGAAAGTTCTGGCAAATACGAGGCCTTGTGATGCCTGCAGAGGTCACCTCTGCTCGAGCTGCTCCATACAGAGCTTCCCAAAAGAGCTCCATTCAGCTGGAACTGTCCCGTTTCAGTGTGTCAGCCACGTTCCTATTTTCACTGGCTCTCTGCTCTGCACACGTACGATGCACAGCGCAGAGAGTCTAAGTACCTTGGGGAGAGACGGCTAATTTAAATGTTTAATCCATATACAGTGAGGGGTAAATAAGGATTTATATTCAGGTTCCTACCAAACAAAGAGAGAGCCTTTTTTTTTAATTTCCTGTGAAAAGCCCTAACTCTCAGTGCGATACGAGGAAAATAAAAAAAAATGTAAGCAAAGGTGTGATAAATTCTGTTTACAGTTGCCCCATGTTACCTGCAGAGGAGGACAAATTCCATTAGTCGTATTCTTCCGGGGATTATTCAAAATTGCTTACGTGATGTGTAATGACCATTGTGGTCAAAATGTGTTCAATATTTGACACATCAAAGATTGGACGTGTCATATTGGGCATATCTTCAACAATGCAGCTGAACAGCAGTGTGCGTTCAGTCCTCTACCAATTCAGCTCTGTATGCACTATGCATACATTCGTTTCATCCGAAATACCAGACTCCCATCATCTAAAGGTAATGAATATATAAATAATTAAATAAATAAGAAATCTGGGCTAGAAATGCACAAATCCCAGACAGTGAGTACATCTGAGTTGATCAGCTAAAATACCAGCCTAATTAAGGCCAACATTCTGCTGCATAAGCTTCAGGCTGTTACTGTCCCCAGAGACTAAACACACCCACAGAGCATCATGGGATCAACTTCAGCTTCACCAATCAGAAGCCTTTAACCACCCCCCCCCCCCCCAACCCCCCACCCTACACCCCCAGGAGTCTTGTGGTAGAGACATGCTGATCAGACAAAAACCAACGCAATCTAGGAATTATGTCTTACAGCTCTGAAGTCTTTTTTTTTCTTCTTTTTTTTAGGACAAATTAAGACTGGTTTGAAAAGACAAAAACAGGTGTATTCTCTGAAGAATTTTATAGTTTTGAAATGTGAAGAAACAGTAAGATATAATAGAGATTAAGAATCTTAAGAAATGAATGCATCATCTTTGTAAATATGTAAAGTGGAACTGTCAATCACACACTAAGCTTATTTCTTATTTCTTCTTAAGGGAGAGTAGCTTAATCTTGTGTCATTTCCAGAGGAATACATTGAATTTTCTTTTCGTATCTACGCGGCAGATGTCTGGTCGCGGCCTTCTAAATTCGTGCATTGATTAATCTGAACGATGACCTTCACGTGAACTGCCATTTAGTAAGTCTCTGGCTTGTCAGCAAAGGTGTGGGACCTGCCGTCATCTATTTTCCCAAAGCCCAGAAGACGTGAAAAATCCAAACCAGACACGTGACGGGTACAGTGCTGGCCATCTCCCTGGGATAGCCATCGTGGCTTGGGTCTTCACCTTGGCATTTTCCTGCTCCGTGGAGCTATTTTTGGCTCCGTCACTGCTTGATTCTCTGGCTGCGGTCACGTGAGCCACCTTTGAATCCGTGAGAGATGGATTGTTGCCACAGCTGATAAACTACAGGGGCCAATCCATGGCGAGCTGGCGTTGACATGGTTACGCTCTGCCACCACCCCCCCCCCCCCCCCCCCCCAAGTCTCCGGGAGGATGTAGCGAGATGTGATGGTAGCGCGGGGAGAGTGGGAGAGCGCTTCACGCAAGGCTAATAATAAGGGAGAGTTAGTGGAGGTTAGGGAGCTTATGGAACACACAGGGATACCGGGCCCGTGCTACTAATCACTGGTTGTGTGAACAAAATTTTTCCCCTTTGGTCATTGAGTTCTATGAAGAGGAATTTTATCTGAGCGTGCTACCTCAACCACTAATACTGTAAACAGGGAAGAAGATGTTTGAGATGATAGTCGGTCAGTTTCAGGTTAAATTTGTCTTGGTTGATTTCCATAACAGAAAAAGACGTCATATTTGCCCAAGGCTTAAAAACGACACTGTTTTATCTCCATCGTCAGATCCGCTCAGAGCGACATCAAAAAAGCGAATGTGTAATGCACTATGTCTGTATCCAAGCAGCCGCTGCATTTTCCCTGAGTCCAGGAGCATCTATAAAGATCTACATTAGAATCAGAGGTTCTGTGATTTTAAAACGATTATTCATTTATTTATTTTTTTCATGCTATGTGAGCCCAGAACTTGGTGCTAACAAGAGGGCTTATCTGGTGCGACCGAGTAAAAAGGTCGTTTAAATTAACAGTAAGATGAGATGCGTGCCATTAGCGACGTGGTAGGAACATGCAGCTTAATTCCAGGTTGGCTTTATCAGCCTCTATTGATTTCCACACAAAAGATTTCTCTTTGTCCTTTCAGCTTTATCAACACTGAGCGATTGCTGCAATAAAGGTTTTCTAATTAATGCCAGAGAATGCAGTCACGCGTAGACGTCAGTGAAGCCGCTGCAACGGTTCTTATTCGTGTCTCACGGTTTCTGGCTAGCAGACGATGATTTTATTTGGACGATACACCTGTTAAATCTGAGGTGTTCTGTGAATAATTGTGGAGTCAGAATGTTTTCTCTCAAAAGAACAACAAGAAGAATATTCAGGTTCATGTCGTCTGAGAGACAACAACTGCAAAAACATCTGACATAATAATAATGCTCATTTAAATAAAAAAACAGAACAAAAAATGACTGAAATTTGTTCTCGTTAAAGAAATATGTACTGGAATGAGAGACAGCAATATGATTAAGAATCATTCAATATTTGACCTGATTAGGAGAGTTCATGAAGGGGCATTAAAATGATTTATTATATTGTGGGTCAGTCCGTTCTTACAGCAAGGCTGTATTATCAGTTATTCATTCCTGAGTGATTTTGATCATTTTAAAAATTAAAAAGTACTGCAAAAAAAAAAGTGAATATTTCAGTGAAATAGTGGCCCTCACAAAAAGCAGAAAGCGTGAAGTCAGACTAGACAGTTACTCCATGTTCTCCCTGCCTTTCACACCATTGCTTCCATTATTCACTAAGAAAATGTGAAAATGGCGTAGAGTATGAGAGAGAGGGAGACAGAGAGAGAGAGAGAGAGAGAGAGAGAGAGGGAGAGAGGGAGAGGGGGAGAGAGAGAGAGAGAGAGAGAGAGAGAGAGGGAGAGAGGAGATTTTTCTGAAGATCTGGGGACATCACAGGAGTCTGGGGATGAGTGTAGTCCACACGGGATCAGACAAGAGTTCTGCCTGTGATGGAGAAGGCCTACCCACCCCATCAGCATTTCACTTCCTGACTCTCTCCCCCTGCCATGATCCTACATCATCCCCTAGCTTCATATCATGACTAGAGCATTGTGTGTGTGTGTGTGTGTGTGTGTGTGTGTGTGTGTGTGCGCGTGTGTGTGTAAGATTATGTGAGTTATGGGACCTTTGTGTTATCCGTCTCTCCGATCCTCTCAGGCAGACTGATTCCGCTGGTCGGGCCAGTGACTGCGTGTGAGAGATTCTCTCTGAGTGTGTGTGTGTGTGTGTGTGTATGAGTGTGAATGTGAGGGGGTCGTGAACACATTAGAGGGAATCAGGCTTTTAATGCAGACCATTTATATCAGCACACGAGATGACGGGTCGTGGGTGTCAGCGTCTCAGAGAGCTCTTCATCAGGCACGAGCGAACGCAGGCCTGGAGACGGGAGACAGAGAGACTGCCAAGTGCGTGTGTGTGTGTGCGTGTGTGTGTATGTATGTGTGGGGGCCTGATTTACTTAAAGCGATAAAATACACCGCCGCATCCCGAGATTTCAGTTACGCTCGATCAACACGCGCCTTTTTTTGTTGTTTCAGAAAGGACACTTGCTGTTTACCAAAAAAAAAAGGTGCCCTTAATTTAAACATGGCTAACTAATGGCTGTGGTATTTCCGTGAATCAAAGAGGCTGCGGAAATGGTTGTCATCGTCATTTCAATACATGAGTGCCTTGCTCTGCTATGACACATATGAAATCCTCCAACTGAGAAATCGCGAAATGCTGGAGATGGGCCGTAAAGCCCTTTTTTTTTTTTTACTGCCTCGCCGACCGTACGATCGGCACGCTCTCTCTCTCCGTATAAAACTCCCATCGTCGCTATGGAGATGAGAACAGTGGAAAGGCTGGTAAACGTAGCAGAGTATAAAATGGAAGCAGATCTGCATTAGTGATGGTTAATTACCCTGTGGCGACGTTTGTCAGAACACTGCGTGCAGTCCAAAGGGTCGCATATCATAACGGTGGCGAGTCCATTTGAAATCTTTTTTCCACTTTTCCTAAGATAAAACCTGTCCCGAGAATGTTTCGCGAGTACTGTTTTTCATTCCACGAGTGCTCATGAATAAGAAATGAGGGAAACAAAGACGAGGGTAAAAGGAATAAATGCATGAATAATGGCATTTGCCTCAGTATAAAGGCCTTGTTATGGAAGCATGAGGCAGGTGCTGGATTTCATGGCAATGTTCTAAAAACAGCACTCAGTCAGCTAACAGAATTACCTGGAGTCGTCATGGTAATAAGAGCCCACAGCAGGCTGTGGGTGTCTTAACCTGATGAGTACTTCATCTCCGTTCCAAACAAAAAGATGCACTTCAGGTGAGAGCCTATTGTTTTTGTGCGCTTTTGTGCGATTTTTCCACACACACCTGTGATGATTATTGGATGTTTGTCTTTGCTGGAGCCTTTCAGTTCATACAGATGGTGATCAAATGGTCATTTTTAAAGTATACTTTGAGACCACCAGAAGAGCTATTTTTTTAAATAACTCTTGAAAAATGATTAACTCTTTTTTTAAAAAAAAAATCACATTTTGATAAAAATAGACTCTTATGGAAAATAACTACCGACACAAAGGTTAACCTGGTGAATTTCTTGGACATGATCATAAATTACAAGTAGTACAATGTGTAATTCTACAAATACATTTTGTAGTTTCAGGACTTCCACTATTTTGAGTAAACTCTGCTGTCAGAGAAGGAATTGGACCCACTTCCCTGAGCGTTGGTTTCTTCCCATATACAGCCTGTGAGCACCAGCCGTGATTACTGGGGGTCAACGGCTTGGGGTTTTGTGAAACTGCTTAGTTAATACTGCTGTACAACTGAAGCTAAATAGAAGAAAGTGTGGACGTGCTTGTCTGGAGCAGATTGAGAGGTTGTGTTCTTGAAAAACTATCAGTGTGTTCAAGAGTGTCTATGACAGAGTGGTTTGAGTTAGAATTGCAAAAGGAGCTGAAATGTTCTGTTCGCTCTCTGGCGCAATGCTCTATAACTAACTCCATGAGATTGTTCTACTGCACTTGGTTCTCCAAGGCAATACCGCAAAACAGTGTGCGTGTGTATGTGTGTGCGCGTGTGTGACGGAACAGAAATAAAACATCTAGAAAGACATCCAGATAAATGAGGGGCTGTGATGCTTTTTAAAAGCTTACCTCTGACAGGAAAACTCAACCAGTCTCGGCAATGTCACCCCCTCTTGTCAGTTCTTTGAAATTGAAATGCAGTCTCCCACTTTGTGTGTCACTAGTGATGTTTCACAACTTCAAAAAGGAGCACACCGGCAATATGACTGGCATTACAGCTCTGTGTGAGGACATACAACAAAGAGATGTCGCCTTTATCTCAGACCAGATTGATGTTGTAAACATGTATTGATGTTTGCACGCGTGGATACAGGTGAATTCAAAAGGCTTCAAACTAAAATGTGTTATTTGAAACTAAAAATCTGTACAATTTTCACGATAACCCCTGGACGACAAACTGAAATGGCAATTTTAAATTGGCAGACACAAAAGAAAGTGCCAGAGAATGCGACGCGCAAGACATTATGCAAACCAGTAAAGTTAGACATTCTTAATTCAGACGAGTACAATTGTGGCGCAAGACAAATTAATCGCACCATGTAATATAACTTGTATTTTTTGATTAATTGATTCTCATACATGCATGAAGCTAACCTCATTAATCATAAAGCGACAAACTCATTTTACTTTAATTTATGTAAAAGTCTTCGGGATGCATGCCCCTACCCTTTCTGGGTTTTTTTTTTCTTTTTTTTTTTAAAAGAGTGAATTAGTTTTATCTCTTACTTACCTAGCGTGATTAATGCAGGAAAAGTTAAAGATTGTCTGGGAAAAGTTGTGCCCAGAATGTAATTATCCCACAACACAAAAAGACTCGTATCATTAACGTTTACAGCGACGGAGTCTGCCCTCTTGCTCTCAACACTAAATGAAAACAATGTTGACATGTATCTCTTGCATGGAATAAAGTTCGCATTCACAGGATCAGTCATGAGTCTGGCCAAAGGGGAGGGTGATAGTCATGTGTTTATTTTAGAGTACATCTACTGATTCAACCCCACGAAAGGGTTCGGGTCGGACGGTGCGACTTTAAGTTGATAAGCCCAGAAGTCTGAAAGGGTTTTCCAAATAGCACAACCGAATTCAAAGACTGCTGGTTTTTCCAATAAGACGGCCAACAACAGAAGTAGATTTCGCTCCCACGTGTGTTTTAATTAGCTTGGGAAGTTTTTTTTTTTCCTAATGAAATCATTTAAAACAATACATTATTACAAGAGACCCAAATTAGGCATATATAAGGCTATACCGTCCCTGTTACTTTTACAAACAGACAGGGGTGTCTGTGAATTTAAATTTGGTTGAAGAACGATGTGTTCTTGGTTGTGATGAAGTGTTGAAAATAGCCCGTCTGTTTTGTTTCAGCCTACAGTGCTCAAAACCAACTGAAGATAAGAAATTGCATGTTTTCACCTTGGGTAGGAATTTTGTTTGCTGTTATATTTATCTTGATACAGCTGACCTTCAAGTGTGAATATATTCTCACAGTCAGCGTGTGGTTAATCTGTATTTAATCCCTGTTTGACAGTACTGGGATGAAGAGAATTTAGGAATGCAAGAGGAGCATCCATGCAAAGCTATATAGTCAAAATATGCACATAAACTGGGGGGGGGCTTAAATCCAGCTAAACTTTTCTCATATACATATCTACAGACACACACACACACACACACGCACGCACGCACGCACGCACGCACACACACACACATGCGCACACCAGAACACACACAGACACACACACATTGCAGACACTGTAGAAGTACTGTCTCCTTCTCCTGTGGAGTTAAAGGACATTCTCGTTCACGGATGGGATTTCAGTATGGGGTTGTCACATAGAGGAAGGCTGAGGATTTGAATGAATTAACAGGAGAAGGGGAGACGGAAGTGCAGTTTGGAAGTAGACTTTTTTTTTTTAAAGGCTTGCAGTTACAGCTGTTGGCATATGTCACCCCCAGAGAGGATAAGAAAGACAGCTCCTAAAAACAGTGATGCGTGAGGTACAAACATGGTGGGTGAGATGCTACGTGCAGGTATCAATGGAGTATTACTCTATAATCTATAGAGTTTGGTAATATGAGATCATTCATACATAATGAAATATAACTAATTAAAAAACTACTATCCAAAATAAGGAAAAGCACTACTTTTTCATACAAGGACACGTGCCATGAAATGTTTACATATTCACACTACGAACGGATGTACCTTTCAACAAGTCAACTACTCATCTCTCTCTCCCTTTGTCTTCTCTCTCTCTCTCTCTCTCTCTCTCTTTGATAAATAAACACCATATGTTTACGTCTGGAACCCTAGGGTGATGGACAGCAGCTGAGACAGGATATGACATAATGATGGGCGGAGCCGGTAGAGGGCAGCAGGACTGGGGGTGTGCGTGTGTGGCACAGACACAGGTGGCCATGGCAGCATGTGCTGAGGTTTAACTAGAGCCAAGGGCAAAATCGCTAAAGACCTGACAACGGCCTAGTCCAAGTCCATCAACACTCTCAGCCTGTGCACTGTGACACGTTTTTCTGTCTAAAAAAAAAAAAAAAGAGAGAGAGAGAAAAAGACAGAACACCTGCACTTGTGAAATATGTTGGCTGGATTGTCACCACCATCGTCCTTACTATCATCAACAGCCTTTAGCACTTTCAGCGACTGCCAAGTCCAGCAGCTTGATGACAAGTGACAAGTGTACTGCTCTTAAATAACTATTATACAGCGATAAGCCTACCTCCGAAAGCCCATTGTCTTCTAAGACTATAATTAAAGAGAGAGGAAAATAAAACAACATCAGGGATGGAAGAAACGCCAATTTGATTTCCTGCTAAAACCCTAGGCCCATCCATGTTTCTCACATCGTAAATCTGTTCGCGTGGATCCAAAGCAGCTCGTATGCCTTGTCAGTGTTGCTGGGGTATTACCCACTGAGTGACTTAGACTGGCTCCTGGCCTGTGTCATTTGTTTGCTCAAAATCTCTGGGAAATGTCATCAGGGGGACAAGCTAACGGTGCATGAGCTCCAGAAGCACTTTCTGGAGACAGTGACTAGGTTTACAAATGATCCTTTTCTCATTCAGAGAATGAACAACCCTCACACACACACACACACCCCTCCCCACCACCCCTCCGCACCCCCCATGATAAAAAAAGCTTTGGCTGAATCCCATTGAGGGGAGCTGAACTGGACACAGATCTAAGGACTGGAAAAGAAAAGCAAACACTGGTGACTCATCAGTCCTGTGTGGCAGATCTGTTTAATTAGCCTCAGGCTACAAAGCCCCTTTACGCCGTCTCTTTCTCAAAAGACAACAGTGACGTAGAGATCAGTTCAGCCACCCTGGGTGGTGATCATGGGTCATACAGGATATGTACATATGGACGGATGGATGGATGGATACACATGAGAGAAATCATTTTCCTGTTTTAAGACACGAAGGGATACCACACCAAATCTATAATGCCTTCATCATTTTCTCACAAACCTCCGGTGCTGCAGATCATCCTGGTTTCTGAATACATTTATCTGCGTTTTGCATTTATCGCGCGTTCCGAATCAACCTCATAAAAATTTGAACCAGCCTTTGTGAGAGGTATATTCTTCATTGCAAATGATTACAGCGTTTCACAAATATTCTAACACCCATCCAAATTCAGGGGAAAATATCCCACAATCGGAGTTACACTCTGTAAAACCTGCTGATTAGAGGAGTGATCAAATTTGAGTAAGAGTTTGGTCGTGAATATGACTTTGAATGTTAATGGGAATAATACGCTGGATTCTTCTGCGTGAAACGTCACTGGTTATTCTAGATACTCAGATATAAAACACTCCAAAACATATATAAAAAAAAAATAGAGTTGTTCTAACATTACTTTCCTTTTCCTACACTCACACACACGCATGCGAGCACATACTGCACATGCAACACAGACACACACATTCAATTAGATCACCCGTCATAGTGACAGTACGTATGGAGGCCATTATGATGTCAGTGTTCGTGACAGCTGTTCGGGGGTAGACTTAACAGCTTTAAGACACACTGTATTTTGCATGATTATTATGCTGTATGCAGGGGAGGGTGACAAGGTTAAAAGTAAAGGAAAAGTTCAAGTCAAAGTGCAGAGTGATGATGATGGCTCAGATCTGTCATCCTCCACAACTCTCCCACATATGTCAACCTCAAACAAAGTTTGCAAAGTCACAGGAACCAACACTTGGTAATCAGATTTTTTAAACTGGAAATGTAGATTTTGTAAGTCCTTCCAAAAAGAAAATTGCTGACAGAGCTCTGATTTTTTTTTTTTTTTTGCTTGTATTTGGGCTGGAGCTCTGTTGTAGTCAGTTTTATTTTTTTTCTTTTGTGGTCTTTGAACTGCTGAGGAGTAGAGAGCTTCGGAGATTTCTGTAAAAACCCTGTGATGTGACACAGAAGACGCCGGAACAAACAGACTTCGCTCTAACATCTCTCAGACATGCACGCCTGTGGACACAGCACTCCTCTCCTCACTTCTCCAAATCTCCTACCGCTACAGCAGAGTCCTGGGATGCCAAAAAAACACAGGCCTACCCCCCCACCCCACCGTCTCACCCTCAATTATTGAACACACAGAGGAACAACAATTATATAAAGCGCTTGATCAATTATTAAGGGCACCCCATGTATTATTGACTTGGCAAGCCAGTGCGCTGTTATAACTTTGTTGTTGTGATGGGGGCTCGGTAGGAAACAGCATGGTCAGAGATGTGGGGATATTGTTGACATAATTCTGGGAATGACTGCATTGGGACCGAGCATGCTGATCTACAGGAGATCCCCGCAGAGAGCGGAATTTGGCAGTCTACCCAACACAAGGGCGTGGAGATCTCTCCTCCGTCTCTTGGTCTTTCATTGTGTTACATCCCTGGTACACTTCATCCAATTTGTTTGTAGTTGTAGGGGTTTTTGTTTTCTTACCCCTCGGGTTCCACACACACATACATATACAAACATACATATACATACATATATACGTATGTGTGTATGTGTGTGTGTACAGCACAAACACATCATAGAAATAAAGTTAACAGTAATTTCTTTGTTTTGGGGTATCGTTTTTATACGGCGTTTGAGGTCATTCCCACTGCAGCACCTGCCATCCTCTGTTAATGTTGAACACTGAGATATTTGCCATTTTGGCTGCCTGAGTAAAGTTTAATGAGCCAAACTTTTCAACAGCACATCAGTGAAACACAACAGCACATCAGAAAAAGGGCATCTGTTTGCAGTTCGCAGGCAAAACTGATGAGTATTCCACGTGGCAAGCCGAGTTTGACAAAGCTGAAAGTGTGTCTTTTCAAGTAGGCAAAGCTAGCCGGCACCACTGCCCCCCCCCCTCCCCACACACCCACCGCACACCACACACACTACACACACACACACACACACACATTCTCAGCTAAAGCAAGCAGCTCTCTGCATGAAATCCCCTGTTCCAGTCTCTTATAAAACACCAAAGAACCGCCTACAAAGCACATCAGAGCGCCAACTCTCCACGAACCGGGCGAATAAACCAGGGGTCTTCATCAGTGATTTAATATAACTGCCAAATCTCTCTCCCAGATCTCGTCTTTGTTGTCAGGAATGTTTCTTTTCACGCATTTCCCTGGACCTGACCATGAAGCGTGATTGAGAACATACATTATGTTTATGTCACGGTACAGAGAGAGTACTGTCCCCGTTCATAACAGATAAAGAGATCCAAAGTGACTATACATCACTCTGACAGAGACTAGAAGCCCACTAAAACATGAAGGCAACCATAAGAGAGTTGGAATAGAGTGCATGTTGGAGGTTCCTGTAGATACAATAATATTAACTTTTATTAGAATTATGTTTGTCATTCTGAAAGGCCAGGAAACGAAGACATTCATTCAATCTAGAAAAGCACTCTGTAGCCAGAGGAAAAAGAATAACAGGATGTTAGAATGGTGCTGTCTTGTTCCGCTGCTAATACATAAGTGGAGTGCTAGGCTAAGTGTGTTCCAAAGCATTGACTATTTCCTGGCTGTAGCTTATCTTGTATGTTACCAGTGTTTCCTTGAACTTCAAGTGTGTTTGTAACACACTGAATTGAAGCACATTTAGAATTAGCAGGGTTGCCAGGTTTGGGCAGAATCAGAGTTAGTGAATGAACTGGAAACAAAACTTTCACAGCCATCAGGAGGCTGCCATCCACTTTGCACTTTAACGCCTAGGCTTTGTCTCTGCACCTGTGTTGCTAACCAGTATTTTATTTTAGTTGACTTATGTGCAGAGCTACTGGTGTGAGGTTACTCTAGTGAGAACTTTACATAGCATATGGAATGGAAATTCAGTTACTGGGTAAAAAAAACATCAAGCTCTTATTTCTTGTTCTGCTCCCTTTTTGTGTTATCTGAGGGTTTCTTCTTGCTGTGCCTTGTACTTCTTTTACTATATATGTATATATAATATACTGTCTCTCTTTAACTATTTGCAGAGCTCCCTGCTAAACTTACAGTTCATCTAAAAGGTGTGACAGTTATTGGTCCTCCGGGTGATGCTATATTTGCGCCTTAATGAAATCGACCATATTGCCACAAAATTGCTATAAATCTGGTTTATATGTCATGTGGTGATCTTTGTCAATACAGCAATGGTCACTGAGTAGGTAACACGCTCTGAAAACGCTGCATCCTTTGCCCTGTCGTGTTTAGCGAAAGCTTTTCAGAACAAATATCTGAAACAATACTGTCAACAAAACTCATGTTCAATTCCAATCTTGTTCTGCCGCAAATTTAGATGCCGTGCAATTCCAGCTCTCTTTAGTCTAGTCATTGTTTCCCTGGGATAAATTGTTTGTGGTGATCTCGAACAGCAAGATGGGGAGGTGGAAGGGTAGAAAATGGGCAGAGTCCTAAGTGAGGAATAGTGTTTCTGCAAGTAGCGTTCTTCTTTATTTCATTTCTGAAATTGGGGGGTGTTGCTACTTGATGGGTTTCGCCGAGACAAATGACTTGTCAGGTATGATTCTCTGACCAAATTCATCTTTATGAGGGCAATGGAAGAGGGGGCAGGGGAGGTTTGGTGAGGATGGCGGGGGTGGGGGATGGGGGGGTGTTGAAGGGGATTGCAGGCCAGAATATTAGGTATGGAAGAACAACATTGCGCTCTCTGGGGGCACTGTACGAGAGTTTATTGATCACGTGACCTTTTAGGCTGACATTGTCAATAAAACATGTAGCTGCTGCAGGCAGCTGGGTTGAATCTGAACGAATCTGCTACGTTTCTCATTGATAAGGACAAAGGGATCAATTATGGGGGGGGGGAGCTGCCGAATAAATTAAGAAAAGCAAATAAAGATTAAAACACTATGCTTTTCCTATTAATATGTATATTCTCAATCATTACGGTAATGGTCATTTCGAAACGGGTAAGTTGCATGCCAAGCTGTCTGGGTAAGTGTTGATTTTTAATTTATTTTTGTCTCAGTGAATCAGTCATGGTTCTAATCAGTTTAGCACTGAATTTAATTTGTGCTGACTGGAATGATTATAATTGTTATTGTGGTTTGTCACAGAGATAATGATGAGACACAATTCTGTAATGCCTAATTCAGAACCCAACAAAAAAAACCAAATGAACTACACATGATGTATTTCATAGACCATAACTGATTTCTAAACATGTATGCTGAATTCCTATGGTCGTTCAAATGGATTCACAAGTACAACTAGACAGAAACGATTCATAATGAATCGAAGCAGAAACAAAAGAGAAACACATTCAAACTCTGGAAAGTAAAGAACTTAGAAAAAGACTTCAGAAGTTCAAATTCAGTATGCTAGTCTCATCCCAATTTCACATCAAGTCAGGTCAGAGTAACTCGCTTGAAGTTTCCCTGTGTGTGTGTGTGTGTGTGTGTGTGTGTGTGTAGTGCGCGCGCGTGTGTGTGTTAGCATGTGCTTACCTTAAATCAACTCTTGCTGATGAGATATTGAAGTATTCATTTAGCTTTAACAGCTCAGTCTAAATAAGCTAATGTTACCATCTTGGTAAATGCAAACAATAGCAGTAATGAGGACCAGGCCCAGACTAGCTAAACTGTGGCCCCCATGTACTCTTATTCTTTCTAGGCAAAGATTCTAACTGTGAAACTCCCGTGTTACAGCCTGTGGAATGTATCAAATCTCTGTCAGCTGAATTGTTTGAAGAGAACAACACAGCTGTAAAGAGAGTAATTTTTTTTCCCCTGTGATAGTGTATATTAATACTTTGATAATGTATTCGGTTAACAGCCCCTTTCTGTGCTTTAAGAGCGATGTCTCATTTTTCTCCCAGCTGGAGTATGACACAGAGGCCGAGTGTACACACGCCTGTGATCCCTGCCTTGGTTCAGAGTGGGCCCTGGTTTTTGTGTGTGTGTGTGTGTGTGTGTGTGTGTGTGTTTACCAGCATACCTCAATAATTCATCCCCCCCCCCCAAAAAAGCTTTTCATCTGTTTCTCCTTTCTCTCATTTTGTTTGTTTCAGTCAAGAGAAAAATAAAGGTTTAGCTTCGGAGAGACAGTTACACAAAGCCATTACAGCACAGAGAGGATTAGTCATTGGCACTGTGAACGCACGCTGAATTTCTCATCTCTGATAAGTGACAGCTTGCGTGATACTCAGGTCAGCGAGTTCATCGCACGGTTCACCGCGGGCTCGACGATCCCGGGCTGTGAACCCTGCTGGGTCGATGTATGAGGCTTTTTACATTATGAATTCCTCTGGCGCACTCTTTATTTCTTTATTTGAACGTTTGTTATCGATTAACAACCGGAGGGAAACGGAGAATTCTGTAATCCGCAGATAACCTGATAGATTGTAATAGTACTGATTTAGCCTGTCAAACGTGAAGCTGTCGAGTGATGCTTTAAAATACTGAACTGTACTGCAGTATGTCAGAATGTGGAACCACAGATGTCAGTATTGTAAATGGAAATATATTGTAGTTGTGTACATTTATATGAAGTGGACGCTAACATTTCACCACTGCCAGTCTTACTGACTTAATCTTTGAGAGAACAAAGTTTATAAACCAGTGTTAAATAAAGTTATGCTCAAATCTCTCGATCTCTTCTCATCGGTCATTCTAAGCCGTGCATCAGAATCGACCCCGCTGATTGTACGCGTACGGTCGAAACAGAGAGGCTCAAACTCGCGCCGTAAACCGAGACCTGGACGAGGAAGGCATCTTACCGAGGGAAACCGTACCCCTATCTTAGCCCTGACTTTGCGCTCGATTCAAATTGCCTCCCGTAGTGCAGTGAGCCTTCTAATCGGCTTAACTGCTGACTCGGGGAGACAAACGCAGCGTTTTTGTGCTTTACCCGCGGACGTCCTCCTCCTCTGTATCGGGCCATCACGGAAACTCAGCACCGGGGCTTTTTTAATCCGCTCCCTTTGAGGCTGCACCTAAGGCTAGGCCCCAGAGTCAGATCACAGAGAAGCAAAGCCACAAACACGGGCAGCGAAATTCTATTAGAACGCTGACTGATCACAATAAATGTCAGGCCAAAGGAAATTGTGTGTTGATCTTCAAATTCGATTGACTCACAAATAAAATGTAATAGCATTACATGTGTAATTCAATGAAAATAGAAAAGACGTGAGGGGGGGGGGAGAAAGGTAGGATGTCAAATACAATCTGCTGTTGTCCTGGACACGCCCTATTCTCATTATCATTTTTTCATAATAAAATTCTCAAAACCATCATTTCAATTACGGTTCGTGATAATTCATTGCTTTGTTCAGTTTGTAGAGTATACCATCTGTTGATTTCCTTGTTTAAACATTGTAAAAGAAAAAAAAAACATAAATGCATATTAACTCTGATCTCATTCAACACTAACAAATGACAAAGTCTTTGTGAGCGTAAGAGTAGGTTACGTTTCGTACATTCACATTGCATTGATTGCGAGTCAACACACAGACTTCATTTTCACTTGTCACCCACAAATATCCCAAATTCGAAGGAGAATGACCAAATAAAGACAAACATCATAAAATATACATATTCAGCCGAGTGAATGCAAAGTGCCAACGGCACAATGGGGCTATGAACGCCCGAGGGCCGAAAGATGTGTTCTCTTCCCTGAGGGAAATTTTAAAAAGGAAAGATAAAGAAGAGTGGAAGAAATAGAGAAAACGATAAATAATTTAGCTTTTTTTTTTTTTAAATGGTAATTTAGCAGCTCTGCCCCAACATTTCCCTGAGTAACATGGTTTGCGTCAGCTCTTTTGGGGTCGACGGGGGGTTACGGAATGACCCTCGGAATTTTTTTTTTTTTCTTTTGTTTATCTCCTTGTTTGTTTGATTGCTTGTTTTTGAGTGCATTCGGCGTATCTGAACGCTTCACTGGAACCCCGTCGCCAAAACAGAAACCGGCCTTATGACTGACGTCAATGCATTAATGAATATTCATGAGTGTTTCACCATATATGGTCACTGGAGTGTGGCATGGCATGGTCACGGGGGATCATTATAACCCACAAGTGGGAAAGAGCCATGTCAGGACTCATTGGTAGTGAAAGCTAATGATGGACAAACCGCGACCAAAGCCGACAGGTACAAAATGAACAAGTTTATAAGTATGCCATAACCAACTTCTACAAAACAGTTACATTTAAATGTACGATGTAACAGTAGTGAGAAACAGGTTATATGACAGCTTTATGACATAGTCGGCTGAATCAAAGCCAACTCAAAGTCATACTGAACAGTCCTATGATTATGGATCGTATTCATTTGACATGGAGGTCACGGTTCATGTAAGCTAACACGTCCTTCTCAGACGTCTTTAGCTGTGCCTCCTCAGTCAAGAAAACAATCAGCACACTCCAACCTTCCGGAATATTCTGCACTACACAGCTCAGCAAATTTCAAACCACGCTCCACATGTCGTTTTGAGCAGAAGTGAGAGAGAGAGAGAGAGAGAGAGAGAGAGAGAGAGAGAGAGGAGGGAATGAATCAGTAAGTGCAATCATGTACTGAAATTTTAACTCATGTTTGTAATTAAATCTGACAGTCAAGCCATCACCTCAGCTCCTCAGACTGTCTGAGCATAATGCAATGACACGACTGCTCCATCAATAATTGAGAATGATGGCATTACCTTGTACACACAGCAAACATTTGAGGCAAGGAGAATGCAAATACATTCATTAATATTAATAGCCTGGGTTTTTTTTTTACAGTAAATGGAAGAGCAGAAAAGTTGATGGAATTTGCAAGTATAATATCAGAGTCTTCTAGTCATTTTTCTCAAAAAAAAAAAAGAAAGAAAATGAAAAAGAAAAAGAAAAAACCTTTACAATTCAAGGAATACTTTCTTCCGTCTCACAGCAGGGAAATTTCTACCAAAAGACTTGGAAGAGCACAAAGCATCTGTTCGATTATGTTTGATCAATGTTTCTGCTACAGTGCTACAACAGAGGATGGGTACTTTGCTCTGTCCTCCTCCTCAGTTTGACTGGAAATGATTAATGAAAAGAGGAGCTGGTGTCTGCCGCAAACCCCTCATCTGTCATCTCCATATCAATGGCGGGAGCTGTCACCTCCCTGTCACTCCCCACTGTACACTTTTTTTTTTCTTTCTCTCTTTTCTTTTTTGTTTCTTTCGCTTGTTTCTAACACCAGTCTACCGGTCTTCACAACCGAGGATGTTCTGGTCTGTTACAAACATCTCGTTCTGCTCATCAACAAGTCTGAGCAACAAAACACGTCTTATTTTCGCTTTTTTGTTGTTGTTGTTTAACAGAGAAATGTTACGGTGCTGAAATGTCAGACGACATTTAACAATCATCTTACTCACTCACTCACTCATTATCTAAGCCGCTTATCCTGATTAGGGTCGCGGGGGGTGCTGGAGCCTATCCCAGCACTCATAGGGCAAAAGGCAGGGAAACACCCTGGACAGGTCGCCAGACACACGACAAACATGCTAACACACACTTTCATACCTAGGGGCAATTTAGTGTCTCCAATTCACCTAACCTGCATGTCTTTAGACTGTGAGAGGAAACCGGAGCTCCCGGGGTAAACCCACACAGACACGGGGCAAACATGCAAACTCCACACAGAAAGGAGCCCGGCCGCCCCCGCCGGGAATCGAACCCCGAGACCTTCTTGCTGTGAGGCGACTGCGCCACCGTGCCGCTCCATTTAACAATCATGACTTAAAAAATTCTATGAACACATTCATTCGTTCGTTCTTCTTCAAACTCATGGTTTTGAAAAATGTGGGGAAAAAAAAACCCTGCCATGCTGTGTAATGTAGAATTGGCCTGAAAGGTTGGAGTGTTCCAAAACGGTTTCTTGATTGAGGGCGTAGAGCTACAGACATTTGAAAAGGAGGTGTGCTGTTAAAATGGTCGACGTAAACCATTTTCAGATGAACGTTATATCCATAATCGTACATTCATTTCATATAAAAGCATGAAAGCCTTATCGTGTGACCTCACCATCTCACTTTCCGTGCCTCTATGATACACCTCAAACTTTTATCTGTCATTCTTCTTTCTTCTTCTTCTTCTTCTTTCTTCTTCTTCTTCCTCATGAAAGGCTCATAACATCTTCCCTCTCACTCCGCTATTGACAAGGTGGAACAGTACTGTGCACTGCTAACCTCTGGAACTCCCTGTTCCCGACACCTCCTCCTCTCCTCATCTCTCTCTCTGTCTCTCATTAACTCCTATGTTATGCTCACCAACATCTCCCATCCCCTGTGCTTTTCTGCTACTCAGT